>NC_044050.1:15686678-15716678 GCF_902167405.1 Gadus morhua
ATGACAAGCGCAGAGCCCGGACCTTGCTGTGTTTATCCTGACCTGTCACATAATCTAAGTGATGTTAGCTAACCAGTGTTAAATTATGTTCTGGCCAGACTCAAGGTTTAGCCCCCACTCCATGGAAGGTGCTTTTTTTTTCCTCAAGTAGTTGAAACTTTGCACTTTTTGCACTTTTCCCTCAGAAGTACTCACACAACTCATAAAAACCAGCACTGCGATCCGATATACAGAACTTCTCTAAATGTTACATTCCCTGACAAATCATTCCCGTCTCAGCCCAACTGATTTGATGTAGCCACTGCATATTCTACACACTCAATCTCCATCTTTCACAGCGATGGGTTTGTTAGAACACACGCGGTGAGGCCGCCTGAAGGAAGCGCGGACGGTGATTGATGTGCATGGGATAGTTGGGGGTTAGCATAGCAGTGCTGCTGCGCCCTATTTTATTCAGGCCCTTCTATCTGACTTGGTTAGCGATGTCGAGCCCTGTAGTGAAGCCGGTTAGCTTCGTTAGAGCGCGGGATTTCGTGGTTGTGTAGCACAGTGTAGCGACATACTGCTATGAACAGTTGACCAGTGGATGGACTGCGCTGGCACAGGATTGAGAGTGGCTACAGAAGCGGTGGAGGTTTAATCAACCAAGTGTTTAGGTCGAAAGAGTTGTTAGCGTTGTGTATAGGGGTACAAGGAGTGATGATCTGCAGATACGAGGGAATGCTTTTGCAGTCTTCCAGTCATCAGAGGAAGAGGGATGAAGTGGGCGGAGCGAGGTTGAAGGCCATTTGGTAAGATCGTAAATCACCTAAACTCACATCTTCACAGGATATCTTAAACGTATGCACTTCCTTTGCATCATCCTCTGGAGCCGGTTCATTTGATATGAGTTGAAATAAGGACTCAACTTATTCTGAGTCATTGTGTGTGTGTGTGTGTGTGTGTGTGTGTGTGTGTGTGTGTGTGTGTGTGTGTGTGTGTGTGTGTGTGTGTGTGTGTGTGTGTGTGTGTGTGTGTGTGTGTGTGTGTGTCCCTACATGACCTCCTACGTGTATTTTGATTCTATATCATGTCTTGCTTCTGTGGGTTCCTACAACAATGTCTGCCATCCTGAGCTGGTAAAGTAGTTTTATCGCAAAGGTGAAAAGAAGGATCCGCTGTGTGACATTGTGTCTGTGTGTTCCTCCCCGTGTCTGTACCTTGATCCTGGCCCGGGTGGCTTCCCTCTGGTCGTCGCAGTGGGAGGCCCGTCTCCTCTCCTCCTCCAGGTCAGCATGCAGGCCGGCGCAGCGTGAGGCCCACTCCTCCTTCTGCTCCTCCAGAGCCCGCATGGCACCCCGCGCCTCCTCCTCGCTGCTGGCATGCTGCGCCCTCATTTCCTGGGATAAGACGTGCGGGTTGTGCGTGTGTGTGTGTGTGTGTGTTTGTGTGTGCACGTTTGTGTTTGTATGTGTGTGTGTACGGGTGTAGTATGTGTGTGTGTGTGTGTGTGTGTGTGTGTGTGTGTGTGTGTGTGTGTGTGTGTGTGTGTGTGTGTGTGTGTGTGTGTGTGTGTGTGTGTGTGTTTGAATAAAAGGGAAGAGAAAGGAGGGTCACGGGGCTTTAAATTACAATAGCGATGGAGGGGGGAGGAGAGAGAGAGAGAAAGTGCAAGAGAGGGCGAGAGCGAGAGAGAGAGATAGAGAGAGAGAGAGAGAGAGAGAGAGAGAGAGAGAGAGAGAGAGAGAGAGAGAGAGAGAGAGAGAGAGAGAGAGAGAGAGAGGGAGATAGAGAGAGCGAGAGAGAGCGAGAACGAGAGAGAGCGAGAACAAGAGAGAGAGAGAGAGAGAGAGTAGGCAGAAACTCAAACAGCGCAAACAATCTCCCTAAAAACAGAGTGATCGGAGGAACGGGAGGGAGGAATACAAAGAAGCAGCTTCACATGGCGTTGGGGCCTCCATGAATATGTAAGCAGTGGGGCCGCTCTGCTGTGGAAGGGGGGGGGGGGGGGGGGGGGGCCCGGTTGCTTGAGCCACTGATTGGCCAGGGTCACCTGTGCCGCGGAGCCAGGGCCAGACACGGGGCCTCACGCAGGTAGGCAGGTCTACGCGGAAGGCTTTAATGACAGGCCTCCTAATGAGAAACGCATCGGCTACAACACCCATTAGATCCAACCCCGGGTCTCCTTTGAAGATGTCCCCCCGCCAGTATCCGCTGCGAACCCCCCCCCCCCTCTGTGCCAAGACTGCATAAGGACCTCTTCCTTCTTCCTTTATAAATTAATCATTAGGCTAGTCCCAGCTTAGAGTAATTAGGAAGAGTCCACATCCTCTCACACACATACTTCTCCTCTCCGCCAAAACCATCATCAAGTATTCATCTGGCAGTTATCAATATTCTTTTCTTTTCTCGTACTAATCCTCCATCGTGTTCCACTCGGTCTCTTCTTTACCGGCAGGAGCAAAAGCAGGAGGAGGAGGATGAGAAGGAGCAGGAATAAATCCGGAGTGCCAAAAAGAAAAAAACGTCCAATTCGAAAAGGAAATGGACAGGAAGATAAATTACAGCATTCCATGTTCTGCATTATATACCAAACCGTACGTGGCTGGTTGAACATGTTAGTTTTCCTGCCAACCTTTATATCCTGACTGTTGCTGGCCAGCCGCTCCTGCAGGGAGGAGATCTCCTTGTTTAATCCAGCTCTCTCTTCGTCCATCAACATCTTCCTCTGCTGCACCAGGTTCACCTCCTGTTGCTGCACTGTTACTCTCTATGGAGAGAGAGAGAGAGTGTGTCAGAGAGAGTCAAAGAGAGAGAGAGAGAGAGAGAGAGAGAGAGAGAGAGAGAGAGAGAGAGAGAGGGAGGGAGAGGGAGAGAGAGAGAGAGAGAGACAGAGATAGAGACAGAGACAGAGACAGAGACAGAGACAGAGACAGAGAGAGAGATCTTCAATATTAGGCTATTTTTAGGCAACATACAAGTTCAATCAACACCTGAAAGATTCAAATGGCAATGTTGTGCCTGATAAAGCTAGACCCAGTAAGGGATTTCTAATTACATAGCTATTGGATATTTAGATGTAAATACCACATATGGTCACACTTCAGGTGTTCTGATTCTGTAAAGACTGTAACACAGCTCCCTGTGGGTGATCACAGTTTTCCCTCGGCTTTACAGATGCTTTCCCAGCCGTCATTCGACACTTTAATTCTAACTCACAATGGTGAAAACAACAGCCAATGAGGAGGCATAAGGGCTAGAAATTCATCAAGACATCACAATATGAGGGATCACAATTTCAAGAAATTTCAGAAATGCTGTCTGCAATGGCAACAAAGGCTTTCTGAGATATTTTCTTATATACACAATTTAGAGTTTAAGAAGCGTTTGTTGTCAGGAGGGAAGGGGTAGGGTTGGTTAGAGTATCCTCAGAAGCAGTATACCTATTATTCTTTTATTTTAATGCACAAAAAGCAGACCTTTAAAATGTGTTGCCTTATCGCTGTCACAATACCCACCAAATACCCCCCAAGAAATTCTCAAAATCGTATCTATATCCCGCCACAAAGGAAGAACCATGATGAGTTTAAAAATTCTTCATCATCAACATCATCATCATGGTCAATGATTTCCATGCAACATTATTCAGTTTATCTTAGTATAACAAACTGGACACGGGGGGATTCCACTGTCTGTGCATTTGTTTAGTATAATGATGTTCTGCGCTAACTTGACGATTTAAATGTCTGTTTTTTCCAGCTCGGGGTTTTGTGGCCTTAGTGGGAGGAGGCGGGCCTCTTAGGGCCAGTACCGGCTGCGGGCCCCAGCATTGGCTGGTTAATCCGTTGCCTTCTGCGTGTTCGCCCCCTGCTCTCCAATAACACCGTGCTCTGGGATGCAATTAATTGCCGTGTTGGGATTGAGGGGGGGTGGGGTGGTAGAAAATCACTCAGATCTCCCCAGATCGTGGATTTACGGTCTTTCTAGCACCACTGGTCCACCATGCGAGGAGCGCTGGGGCTTTGATAGAGATTTATACCGGCTGGTGGAAAAACACATTCAAACGTTGATAATGAGGTAGGAAAGAACAATTTGAACCCCCACTCGCGTTCAATTGGGAGGATGAAGTGAAGAAAGAAAAAGACGAAGAGGGTTTCGCCAAGTTAAGAGGTCTAGGACAGAGAGATTAGCATTTGAAAATTCCCAGAGCAGTTCAAAAAAATGAAAGCTAATTATGGCACAAAAAAAATGCAAGAGAATGGGAGGAATGGAAGGAGATAGAGAGAGAGAGTGCAGCGAGAGGGAGAATGAGGGGGAAATGAAGAGCAGTCGGATAGAGATTATCAAAGTTGGAGAGCAGAAACGTTAAGGAGTGTGAGATCCCGTGTACGCACCCAGTGGACCATCACGTCTCAATAGCAGAGGGGGGTAAGAACACCAATTAATCACCATTTGGTGCGCTTGGCTCAAAATGGTGCGGACGAGATGATGAATATAGGTGAGCGTGATGACAAGGCAGGATTTAACACCATTAATGAGCTTGTCAAATACGCGGGAACTAAAACAGATACGAGGATCTTGCGGTACTGATGTGAAAGGGACGACCTTGCAAGAGAGAAGCACGAAGATGATGTGAATATTTTACCCCTTGCTGCTTGGAGCCCCTTTGAGGTCCATAACAAAAGCAGAAGTATTCCCCTTCGTGATATACCCTCATGTCATCAACTGAGTTATGATGTGGCGCACACATGTGTTTCTTTTAAAGAGAACCGGAGCAGCGGTTTGCTGAAAAGACAACAACAACAGCTGTTGTGGTAATTTGGCAATGCATCAGATGGTCTCCTACTCTCAGATGGTCCGCACATTTTTTACTTCAGATTATGAGGAAGATTCATACTTCCTGGCGACTGGAGTATGAACATTTGAAATTATAATGTAGAGAATAACTACAGTCAGGAGACTCCAGTGGCTAAGTTGTTTGATTCCAAGCCAAAAAGGTACTGGGATCGATGCCCGTGTCCATATTCTAGCTGCTGTAGGCATCCTTGAGGGAGGTACCGAATCACATGTAAGTACAGGTTCCTCAAGTCACTGTGGATTACAGGGTCTGCTCAAATGTAACATTGTAATGAAATTGTAAATAGTAAACACATGCAGACAGATGTAAATAGACAACAGATCTCGACAACGCTAATTCCTTCATCAATTATACGTTAACATTAAATGAGAATGTCGTTTTTCCTGTAACGACAATGTGATTGGATCACTTAACCCAATTTCACAACTTAGACCAACCAACGACTCAATCCGTCACCGATATGGATGGAGGAGGGGTTGGTTTTCTTAACACAGTGCACAGCGTAATCCTGATAGCCATTTTTAATTGGATTACTATAAACACTGTGCCCCCATGTTCTGGTGCGGCAGACACATGGTGTGCGCCACTGTCAGCGAGCCGGTGATAGCATTACTGTGCGCCTCATTAAGAATAAACAGGCCGTTAGCATTTGTGGGATAATAGAGACGCTAATGAAGCAGACTGACAAATGCCTCTGTAACGGGACGATGATTCGAGTCAATTACATTAGTGATGTGATTATGGCTAGCTGTCATAGCAGCAGTAGAATGCAGGGCTCTCTCTCTCTGTCTGCAGATGGGTAGGGATGATGGAGAGGGTCGAAATGAGCTGGGGCCCACTAAAAACAATGCTCTTTTTAACCTTGTTATAATATTTTCTGGAGATCAGCAAGGAAGATAAACACTGAACATAAAATGAAAGTACATGTGGACGTTATACTTAACGAGACATTCAAACAGGAAGGAAGGAAAATACTGATGGGGAAAGTGAAGAAAAAACGTGCCCTAAAAATCACTGTCACTGTTGCGAAGCGTTTAAACTCGAACACGTTTGCATTGGTTCGAGCGGTTATCTCTCACAGCAGGTGCAGTACTTGACAAGGCGGTACGCAGGTTTGGTTACTCACCGTTAATGTTTCGTTTTTTTTCATAAAAAATAAAACATATGCATGCCCACATGCCATGGTTCTTCATGCCATGCTAATTATCTCACTTTTTTAAATGTGAAAACGAGTTTGCCTATTTTACACCACAAAATATTTGGTTGGTCGAAAGCAGCTCCACAGGTGGGTCCCAGTGTGATAAAGTTCAGACATATGTGATTGCACAGCAATTTATCTCTGGTGTTTCTTCGCTGTATGGCATACAGCAGGTTAAACCCCTTTTAAAATAATAAAGCCTTCTGTCGGTTCCGTAAAGACGTTAAAGACTTCCACCAACAAGATCACATCCAGACGTGTGACACACCACATTATATTGTACCACCTACCTGTTCCAATTCCTGAATCTTGTAGTCTTTGGTCTGCAGAATCTCTAGTACCTTTCTGTCCTTCATCTCACCCTTTTGCTTCTCGCTGTAGAGAAGGGGGAAAAAAAGAAGAACGAATTCAGTCATCCACATAAGCATAACCTGATGGTGAGCGCAACGTTGTTGCGCTCACCCTCAGGTTGCGCTTGTTGTGTGTGTGTGTGTGTGTGTGTGTGTGTGTGTGTGTGTGTGTTCCACACTATTTCTCTGATGTTGTTATGTATGGCGTGTTATACTCCGCTAGAATGCCCAGCCAGCTTGTTTTATTTTACTGTAATGAAGAATGTGTCAGCACCAATTAACAACTCTAAATACACCATGTTAACAACAAGAATCCAAAGGGTATTCATAATTCAATTATAAGGGTTTGAAAATAAATGTTTTACCACAACAGACAGTAATGCAAAGTATAGTTTAATGACAACAGGCCGTTGTTTGCACGAGTAAATGTGTGAATCTGTCTATCAACAGGTAAAACTAGGGTGCCATTGTTCAGCCCTATCAATCATTTTAAACACCAAAGTTCAGTATTCTTGCCCTCATGAATACTTATTTAACCGACATTCACTATATACTCGAACACCGACAACTATTGTATCCGATATTATTTATACACCAGGGTTACCTGCTGCAGACTTACACCTGAAGCGAAATGTGCAAATGTACACTTCCTTCAAGGATGTAATCCTGTACCTTTGGGAGGCTTGCTTTGTTTGTTTTATGTAGCATACGCTGATTTTTCCTAAGTCCTCGGTGCTCATCGCGCCAGGAGACGAGACCAAAGGAAAAAAGCAATTGGGGACCCGTTTGTTTCAACTGATGAAGAACCCCCCCCCCCCCCCACCCTTGGGCCCATCCAGTTTTCTTCCGCTCATCGCTCCATTTCTACTCCTCTGTTTCGACTGCTCTCCTCTCCCCCTCTTCCTTTGCTTGGCTTCTGATCATCCCTCCCCCCTAGAGATGGTGGAGTAGGTATCTGGGTTCCCTGTAGCAAGCAGGATCCCACATCGGCCTCCAGCTACACCTTGTACCTCATCGGGGCTGTGTTCACCGTGTCCCGAGCAACCGACAACCCAAGCAGTGTAACTGAAGACCTGGGCTAGGGTGGGGGTGGAGGCAGAGGTGGTGTATGGAGAGATTCCCAAGTGGGGACCAGAGCTTGCTATTACCATGTCGGTATTCCCCAAGTGTGGCAGACGATGCACAACAACAGGCACACTGGAGGTAGCTATACACACACAGAAAAGCAACACAAGTGCATGGGAGCATACATCAGACAATAAGAGCGTTGCAGCGTGTTTAGCTTACAATTGTAGCATACCCCAGAAGGGCCTCAAAAGCACAATTGAAACTCCAAACATCCTAAAAGTTAAACCTACCATAGCGAGGCTTCATCGGTTTCTAAAGCAATGGCGTCCCAATTTTCACACACACAATATAAAATAGAACTGCAACTTTGAATCAAAGACACAAACCAAATTGAAACCCCACCAAATAATATGACAATGTGGGAGAAATGTAGCACAAATTGGTCCAAAAATCGACCAACTTGCGTCAATGGCTGCCTCCTCTCTCCAGTGAAAGTTCCCAGGCCACTGTACGCGGCATAGCTTAGACACGTTTTTTAACGGGGTCATATTAAAGCTCAGCATCTATCCGATAAGGATAAGACTTCTGGCAGGAGTGTTTAGAGTGCTCAGAGCGGCGAGCCAGGGGAAGGGTGGGCTTTTTTTTTTGCTATGAAAAAAAAAAAGGTTTCCGTGGGTGAACCGCTAGACCTGGATAACAGGGCTTAAAGAAGCATCTGCGGCAGATTCCCTTCCTATCCCCAGCAGGACGGCCAAGGTGCCTTAAACCTACCCTTGGGTTACTTTCGCACATATTTCCCTGACTTAGAAGATAACACACATTTTTGTTTTTTCAGTTGGCGAGTGTTTCAAAGTTTGCAAATTGAAACAGGGAATCTACTTACCGCTCCACGACCAAACTGACTGCCTGGGTCAGGTCCGGATTGGCCACTTGCAGGCGTTTCCATAACGACCACACAAACTCCTTGTCGGCCTGTGGATGAGGTGTTGACATGAGTATGAGTTACATGAGCTACAACGTCGTCCATTGATATGAAATCTAAACTTAATTCCTTTTGCATAAGTCATGTGTTGTATATTTTGATATGTCATTTGTGTATTCATGAAGCAAGAAGACCAAAATTCCCCCCCAAAAAATGACATGAGACCCAACTGCAAACTTCACTCGCATCCATATCTTGGCCGGGACCTAATGAAACACAAATAATTCAGTGGGATTCTGTATGAGTTAAGCATACAAGACATAGGGGGGGCTAATCAATAATTTAAATATAGGGTACAAAAATTGTTTTTGATCAGGCCTGCCCGCTCTAATCATGGCGCCGTATGAACGGAGAGCTCCGTCTCCCCGTGATGTGACCTTCGACTCAAGGGGAGCGAGCATTGACACTTGTCATTATGCACTATTCATGACCGAGGGGATTGCGCCGGAATCTAAATCAAAACACTGCAGTGGGGCTAGCGATTTGTTTATTAATAAAAAGGCACTCGCTGGTGGATGGATTTTACACTGAAGCTACAAAGTAACTAGCCCCAAAGAAACAGAAAACTGATGACAGAGAGAGAGAGAGAGAGAGAGAGAGAGAGAGAGAGAGAGAGAGAGAGAGAGAGAGAGAGAGAGAGAGAGAGAGAGAGAGAGAGAGAGAGAGAGAGAGACATCTTCAAGCAGAGCCCAGCCAGCCCCGGACACATTTCCAATTCAAATTGTCTCGCTGGCTCTTCCAACATTTTTAAGCTACATTACATTTAATGAGGAACATCTAAAAACTACATTTTCTGACATTAAAAGACAGAATTATACCAAATCGACTTAATATAAAATTATCTGATGAATTATGTTCACATCATCATAAGATAAAAGTCATCCCTCCCACTGGAATCTACTGGTCTCTAATTAGTACTTCAATGTTCAAACCACCATTCAAAAGTGTCTAATCAATTATTTACTAAATGGCAAAGGCAGACCTTGATAAGACCATGGGCTGAACATATAAAGTGGAGGGAGCGGGGGTGTCTGTTTATGAAGTGTGGGGTAGGTTGGGGGGGGGGGGGGCACAAAGATCGCACCAAATCAACCACCAGGCGTTGCCAGTGTGGCTAACGATGAAGTGAACAAGATGGCCGACTTCAAATAGGTCTCTCCCTGTGCTGAGTTTGATGTAGCCATTAAATCTGTTACAGACCACCGTAAAGTAAGGACGATCATCAAGGGCCCATGTCATATGTGTATTTAAAAAGATGTGTCGGACGGGTGTTTGATGATCCCTGAATTATTCAGCGTAATTCCAATCCAGACATCGAAACACCATGGGCTAAACATACCAAAGCGAGGCGCTGGAGTTCAGCCACGTATTAATAAAATTAGCATGGTCTAGTAGGAACATTTTCTGGCTGACTGGCGGACCTCTTTGTAGTTAATGGCCGTCCTGATGTACGTGCGTGCCAGGGACTTTGAGACATCAATGGCACTCAATTGCCTGTAATTTCGCGGGGGCACTCGGCTAACCCAGGGTCCCCCGTTAGATGAAGAGGATCACGCATGCTTTCCCTGCCATCGGGACCACCAGCCGCGGCTCACCGTGTCAACTCAATCAGAGATGGCACATGACTCTGCAGCCAACGCAGAGAGAGAGCTTCGCCCCTGCTGTGCGTTAAGCCAAGCATTACGTCTCCTTACTGAATGGAGCATCAGATGAAACGCACTCTGCGCTTCGCTGTTTACAGCAACAGACATTTCGCCATTTGCATTTTTTTGCTCAAGTTTAATTTTGTCTTTATTCAATGGCAGGAAGCTATTGTCCAAAGTCAAATGTCCAATAAATTATAATAACCAAAAAGGCATGCATATTTCATGTTTAGTTTTGGTAGCATAATTGTTACACTCATGTCACTCATATGTCCAAATCAATGCAAAACGATGTATACAGTAACGTTTATGAGAAATCCTTTTAAAGTCTTACAAAAAAAAGAATAAAGTTAAAGTAAGAAAGTTTATACCTAAGCTATTTGTAGTGTCTATTGATGTACTTAGGTAGTGCCATTCAGTGTGTATAGAAAGCAGTGATCTTATATCAACCAAGCAATGCAATTAAGAACATTCATAAACTCCTGAAAATCTTCTAAATAATACAAGCCCTTACTTGAAAAATAGTCACCGTAAGGTGGTTAAGGTTAATACAAGATTTTCTGAATCCAAACTATCTTTCACAGAGGTTCAACCTTTTTTCAATTGTGCTTTTGAGGCCCTTCTGGGGTATATGACAAGCAAAATATATATATTATTTTGTTCTAAAGCACCTGCTATTGAGCTGGTGCCCTCCTCTCCCACTAAATTCAATCCTGAGTGAGCGATCCTACATAATGTAATTAACCTATTAAGGAACTTGGTAAATCATAAAATAATCACTTGGAGCTCCTTTAAGTTGTATTACTGATGGAAGGTTTGCTTCAATACAACCTAGCTCCTGTTCTTTCTGTAATACTATGCTGCTGACAAACTGTTTATTAATAAATATTGAATGATGTAGCCACCCAA
The DNA here is from genome assembly GCF_902167405.1 of Gadus morhua. Taxonomy (NCBI): domain Eukaryota; kingdom Metazoa; phylum Chordata; class Actinopteri; order Gadiformes; family Gadidae; genus Gadus; species Gadus morhua. The sequence goes on from NC_044050.1 coordinate 15,697,666, forward strand.
GCCTTGTAGTGACTGTAACACCAGAGGACAATGCTATGCTATTTTCTTTCATTATCTATTTCATTTAGGCTACAACCCAAAATGACATGGTGATATAGTTTACCTGACTTGTTGAGAAACTCAAGTCAAAGCAAATGTCAAATGTATTTGTATAGCACAGAATCATACACATTGGTTATCCAAATGGCTTAAATACCAAACTCTGACATAATAATTTATAGTAGATTGGGGTGAATACACTCATGTTTTAAGGCACCACCTGGTGGTGAACCGGCAAGGACAGCATATGAATCAGAAAATGTACGAGACTGAAAGACGAGAGTCGTTATAACACGTACATGATCCCCACCATCTCTCACACTCTCTCTCTCCCTCTATCTCAGTGTAGCTGACTGATGTTTGTTAATGAAACGAGATCGCCCCTAAAACTTGGGGCGATTTTGAGCAGCATAAGAAAACATCCAACAGGTGTACAAAGCTTATAACGTGCTTATTTGGGCGATACTGCAATATTGCTGAAAAAGACATAACGAAATACCTGGCACTGCATTAACTCGTCCGATAGAGTCTTCACCTGCGCCTCCAAAAGCTCGATGCTGTTGGGATCCATTGCAGCTAAAGGAAAGACAGCAATATTGGAATTGTTGGTAGTTTAATCACGTGTTTATCAAGATAAATGTTCCGGTTGTTTTGAATATGCATAAACAGGTGTCATTATATACAGTAAGACATTGTCAATGCAATCTTGGTTGGGAGCTTGGAACATTTGCTTGTATGTGGCTGTGACAGAATTGTACAGAGTTTGGGCTTTGAATTCCTAGTAGATTTAACGTCTGGAAGTCGAAGTGATTGTGATGATAATAATGCATACAGTAGAGGTCGCTTACCTATCAAGACAGCCTGCTAGTCATTAAGCAACCAGGAAAACAACCATACAAATCGCAGCTTACTAAGGCTAACGTGTAGCTACCAATTTATTACGCATTTAAACACTTTAAGTTGTTGACAGCAATCTATTTTAGTCAATGTTTTGAAAACCGCCATGTCATGATACAACATGTGGTTACTATAGACGTTGTCCTTTCTCGTACATGAGTAAAGTTTAATAACAACTAACGCAATGCATGGTTCATTAGTAGTGGTTTATCCCGTTGTCATTAGCTACAGAGAAGCGTTCTGTTTTCAAACAAGCCCGCTGTTTCCGTTTGCTGCTTCCGTAGCATACGTCATTTTTTTTACGTCGTTTCTCAACAGTTATCACGGCATACGGCATCGACCAGTGATTTGGGATGTAGTCTTTTTCAGTCCCTTGAGAATTCAAAAGGAAGTTCTGTTCAGATAAGATGAAAAACAATCAAAAATGAATATTCACAGGCATTCTTATAATTGTTTTTGAACTCTTTAAATCTTACATAGTAATTGAGTGTTTATTAAGTGAATGTTTACAGAATAAATCATACGTCCTATGTTTGATAGGCCTACTTATTGTCTGCATTAATATTTTCTCTGAAGAAAATAGTCATTAAAATTATATTCCTAAGATATGGACGGCTTCATTTAAAATGTAAACTTGTTTGTTGTTGAGGTTTAAAACGAATTAACGAATTAATTAATTAAACGTTTCCTGATACAATTATTATTCTCCCAATCACTCATGTCATTTCTGTAACATCTGTTGAGCAAAGAAACTGCAACATTGAAAATGTAAAAAAGAATTGGAAGGGCTAATCTTATCTCAGGCCTAACCTGGAGGAGAGAATTTAAGAAAATGTGTTCCCTTGTTTATCTTCTCCCTCTTAAACAGACAGACAGATATATAGACAAATCAACACACTTTAGGCAAATCCCTGAATGCCGTGTGCCTGTCTGCATGTTGGAACGAGTAGCAGGAGGCAGATGTTATGAATTATCCCTCAACCTGCCACCTCTATCATTGTTGCATACGAATCGAATGATAGTGGGTCATGAAATCCCCCATCGTTTTTTCTCTATCTCTCTGTATCTTTCTGTCTGTCTATCTCTCCATATGTCTGTCTATCTCTCCATATGTCTGTCTGTCCGTCTGTCTGTCTTTCTGTCTGTTTGTCTGTCTAGATAACTCTCTTGCTCACTATCTATCTCTTTATCTATCTATCTATCTATCTATCTATCTATCTATCTATCTATCTATCTATCTATCTATCTATCTATCTATCTATCTATCTATCTATCTATCTATCTATCTATCTATCTATCTATCTATCTATCTATCTATCTATCCATCCATCCATCCATCCATCCATCCATCCATCCATCCATCCATCCATCCATCCATCCATCCATCCATCCATCCATCCATCCATCCATCCATCCATCCATCCATCCATCCATCCATCCATCCATCCATCCATCCATCCATCCATCCATCCATCCATCCATCCATCCATCCATCCATCCATCCATCCATCCATCCATCCATCCATCCATCCATCCATCCATCCATCCATCCATCCATCCATCCATCCATCCATCCATCCATCCATCCATCCATCCATCCATCCATCCATCCATCCATCCATCCATCCATCCATCCATCCATCCATCCATCCATCCATCCATCTATCTATCCATCACTCTATCATATATCTATCTATCTTGATATCTTACTGTCTATCTAGATATCTCTCTGGCTCACTTTATATGTATCAAACATATCTCACATCTATTTATTTTTGTTAAATTCCACCCTTCTCATTTAATTACGTGTCAAATATATATTCAAATATATCAAATATATATTTTCAGCAGTACAACAGTACAACACGCACATCACAACCGTAGTTGCTATTGACATGATTTCATATTAGAAACTACTGATGATTGAATTTTAATGAAACAGAATCAAAGGTATTGTGGTATCTACTGTGGTATCTATATTCCTATGCTCGTCCCCTTTTCATCATCAAGTGCCAAACAATTTCACAATCATAATATTCCCCATTACAATATACGTATTGTTGACCAGCTTGTTCCACCATGTTCAGGCAGAAAACTCCACAGCATCCCTGTGGGTTAAGAGTTTGAGTGTGCACTTCACTATAACTGATAAAAAAAAAGATGTGAGAACACGTTAAAAACACAACACACACACACACACACACACACACACACACACACACACACACACACACACACACACACACACACACACACACACACACACACACACACACACACACACACACACACACACACACACACACACACACACACACACACACACCAGTAAACCCTCCATCTCTTTCATCTACTACTCTTTCAACAGGCTTCCTAGTAATAATTGAGATTTTCATAAGCCATTTCTATTACAGTTTTTCTCAGTCACTTTGGTACATTTCTCGAATCATTCTCAACATTTGCAAACCAGTAAATGCATTTCTCAAAACAATTCGTACAAATAGCAAAACACCATATTACCTGCAAAAGCAAGTCGCTTGCTCAAATTCCTTAGTTCATATCTCAAAAGTAAATATCTGTATCAATGAACATGCATGCCATCAGAATGAAAAGTCCTTGTGTCATTGTGTATGGATAAGACAGTCAAATTGCTTAGTCATGTTGTCAATATAACAGTGTACTCTGGAGGGATGTTCTGATGTAAACTATGGATTACAGTTTTTCTCAGTTGATTTATACATTTCTCAGATCAGGATTGAAATTTGCGCATTTCTCAAAACAATGCGTTCAAATAGCAAAACACCATGGATTACCTGAAAAGCCAGTTCTTGCTCAAAATCCTTAGTTCATCTCTCAAAAGTAAATATCTGTTTCAATGAACATGTCAGTGCCATCAGAATGACAAGTCCTTGTGTCATTTTCTACGGATAAGACAGTCAAATTGCTTAGTCATGTTGTCAATATAACCGTGTACTCTGGAGGGATGTTCTTATGTAAACTATGGCTAAAGGTTTGAAGACAATTATTGTAAATTGTAAGTTACACATTAGTGTATGTGGGAGATTGATTACAAGAGACTGATCAAAAATTACATTTACACTTTTACTGTTTGTACTGTAATTTGTTGACAGACCATGTCAATACGACACAGAAAGGAAAAGACAGCACTGCATAGCACAAACAAAAAAAACAAAAAAACAAGAAGAAACTAGAAATGTGAACATAGTACAATTTCCCCAGGGAAAACTGTCCATGCAGTGCTGTAGGAATTACAGTGCTGTCTTCTTACACCCCCTGACGTTCCTGTCTGTTGGGCCACAAATTCTCATCCACATTACACAAATACCTTCTTGAGATCCACCTTTGAGCTATTTCAGTAAACTGGTTGATCGTTGGTTGATCTAATGCATCAAACATTTCCCTTCATTAGATAAAGTCAAGATTCACCTGGAGGCAAACGACCAATTCAGGACAGATTTAGACAAAAAGGTCCAATGGAAATGTATAGAAATATGCTTGACATATTATGACAACTTGTTCAACCATTTTGCAAAGACTTATGCAATGAACTAATGCCTAAATGTTGTGGGGGTGAGACTATTCAATAGAGACCCATTACAATACATTTTGATAAACATGACGTAAGCAATTGATAATGTAGGAAGGAATTGTCCATAATAATTTGCATGAATGGACCAAAGCATTTGCAACGTGTTCAAAGAAATGAGAAACTGCTTTTTTGATGTGCACAAGTGACGCAATGATGTGAAGATTGAACAGGTAGTTTTTAGAATTTCAATTCTGATCCGAGAAATGTACCAAAGCGACTGAGAAAAACTGTAATTTAAACTCTGTGATCATTTGGTTGTGGTCGTTGTCTTTTATCTGCCAGTGGATATTGCTTGTCTTTTTTACTGCAAAGCAGGTGCTCTGATGTATTATTTGTATGAACTGTAATATCATAGAATGGTCTAGATTAAGAGGACAATGTAATTATATGTTTGATATATGTCATTTTTGTCAACTGTTCAATGTTGACAAAGTTTGTGTGCCAGTTTTTGTGAGTTTGTGTTGTGTGTGTGTGTGTGTGTGTGTGTGTGTGTGTGTGTGTGTGTGTGTGTGTGTGTGTGTGTGTGTGTGTGTGTGTGTGTGTGTGTGTGTGTGTGTGTGTGTGTGCTATCAAAGGGAATTGACCCTGCTCAATTCACTGATGTGTGCACACAGTATTTGTTTAATGTTTTTTAAAAAATGAGGTTATAAAATAGTTGGTTACTTAGCATGTATATGTCAAGAGTCACTGTACAACACATAACGTTGAAGTGACTCCAGAAGAAAGGTATAGCCTACAGACCTTAAACGAAAAGACACTGGGGACTTCGCCACTAAACAAAGGTCAACAGGTATTTTTAGCCTGTATTCACAACACGGACATGCTGTGGTCTGTTATTTATGAGCTGCGGGAAAAGTCATGTCAACAGACTCCTTGGGGAAAATACAATGTATCCGCAAATATGTATCCGAAGGTATGAACTCTGAAGAAAACTGCGGTAGCTTGATGTAACTCATTAGCGAAGTGGATTTAGTCAGCAGTGAATTAACTGTGAGTGAGTCTCTTCTCCATTTTTATTTCATCACCTACCGAGGACACATTCTGAACAAATAGTTGCAGAGGGAACTGCACACTATTAATATAAGTTGCCTTGGCCTAAAATGCTCCTGAGACTCCAGCAACCAACACAGCTTCTTGTTTGATGTCTTGTGTCCCTCAAGAGTAATTCTACCCCCCCCCCACCCCCTCCCAATATAACAAAAACTGCCAGACCCTCGCGAAGCGCGTGAGGGCTTCTCGCGGTGACGGTCCCAATGAGAGTGCTTGTCGCACTTCGAGACGAGCCAGCACTCCTTCAGTACACACGCAGCATTTAATCAACATGGAGGGCGGGCGACACTGCAGCCTCCCCCTCATGCAAATATACCTGCATGAAAAATGCAACCACCAAACGACAAGTCCTCCCGGGCCGATCCTGACAGCCAGGAAGGTACATCACAGCACAAGAGGGAGAGAGAGAGAGAGAAACACACACAGGCAGAGAGAGAGAGAAAGAGAGAGAGAGAGAGAGAGAGAGAGAGAGAGACATTCAGACACATATACAGATGGGGAGAGAGAGTGAGAGAGACACACACGTACAGAGAGAAAGATAGATGGATAGAAAACCACACACATTCCCCTCCGTAGAGAATTCGGAGAGCACACGGTACGTTCCCCGCCTGCCACCTCTGCTAAGAAGGGATGGTTAACACAGCTTAGCGTTAGCTTTGATGCTAGGAGAAGCGAGGAAACCTGTGAGCCGCAGGAGACGACAATAGACACTAAAGAGTCACACATGTTCTTGGGTTTTAGGAGACACGGCGGGGGTACAACTGTCAGTCAGGGGACTTGTCAGACTTAAACGGCATTTAGTTGAGTGTCGCTCCTGCAGGGACACGAGACAGGCCCCGACACGCAGGCAACGAGTCTTTGAACACATCACACGTCGCTTTGTAGCGCCGTAATTACTCTATTTATGTTACGAGCCATGGCATTACTCCCTTGAATGAGAATAAATAGTTTTTTTGATTTTCTTTTTACTGTTCTTAGTAGAGATGGGGAGTTTTCAACATAACAGTTTTCTCATGCTCAATTTAAATTCTGGGTGGTACCAAATAGGCCTACACACTTTGAATTCTAAACGTAGGTTTGTATATAAATTGCGCTATCCGGAGGGGTTAGACAAGCGTATCACTCACAGTGTGTTTTATCAGCTGCTCTTGACCCCAAGCAAGAATCATCTGATTCACCATGTTTGCAGGCCTAATACAGAACCCTGGGACAAAGGAGCCATTGACTGTACATCTCCCTCTTCCTCCCTTCCTGCTCCCCTCTTCAACAGCCCCTCGGAAGCCCTTATGTCATATGTACATAATTTACTATCATAGAATATGAACCACCATGACTACTTTACACAAAGTACTGCAATGTCCCCCACCCACCACCTCCCAAACCACACACTCAAACAAACACACACACCTTATTCCCCTCGTCCCCAACCCTCCCAAACAACACAAACATACAGACCCCAGTGTGCACAAGCACATCATGCCCCCCTTGTGCAAGTGCATGTGCTCGTGTGCGAGGGCTGTGACGCGGCTGACCGCTGCTTGACTCCCATCTGATGACCTTCTGCTGCTATCCTCAGCAGACAGGAGCTCTCATAAAGGAGGAATTGATCCACGCAAGGCTTTCTCTTCCTGGGGCTCTGTGCTCAAAACGCTGCTGCTTTTTCATCGCCATTATGTGCGTGTGTGTGTGTGTGTATGTGTGTATCTATGTGCATGTGTGCTTGATTGCACTGTTTTTGTGCACGAGTTGAGGGACCACACTTCCTCATGCACCCCCCGCCAGTGGTCAGCCCCCAAAGAGGATTGTGAGAAGGAAGAGTCTGACTATTTCCCCTGGGCTCGGCCTGAGAAGCTGTCCTTTAACGGTAAAAGGGTAAAGAAAGGTGGTGCTAGGGCTGTGTTTAAGTTCATATTTCCCACGGGCAGCGGCCGAGTAAGAGGACATGGGACATTGATCCACCAGAGCAAATGCTATGGAGTCACGGAAAGGCCGTAGTTCATATAAGTTTCTATATAATTATTTTATCATCATCATTTTTTAAATTATTTTTTTCTTCTTTATTCAGCAGCAACGCATTCTCTAAAAGACAAAGGAGCGTCAGAATGTATTTTAAACTGATCCATGCGTTATTTGATGATGGGATCTGATATAAATGGTGATGATCGTGATGCTGATGATGATGATGGTGCTATTGACAAGTTCCAATATGACTTGGCCTTGAGAGTCTAGTTTTTCTATTTAAATTCTCAGTTTCATGGCAACCAAACTATTTCAGATGTTTTGCAGTTATTTTTTTTAGATTCTAAAAATGTAAAATAATAAAGTAGAAATTACATCTGAACAAGGAAAAAAAAGCGGTTGTTTATTCCACTGATCAAACAGACTTTCTCCCAGAGCTGCGACATTGACTGCTTGGATGAGACGTCCATCCCAGGGGAAGCACAGTTGAGTCACATGTTCAATTGCTCATTATCAATAGTCCCTTATGGATAATTAGTGCTCAGCCTGTGGTTGTCACGAGAACCAATACACACATTCTCTACCCAGACTGCTTCACTGGCTGTGTTGGTGGTGGCTTGGGGTGCAACGTGATTCTGTGCTTGGGTGTGGGTGTGTGTTTGTGTGTGTGTGTGTGTGTGTGTGTGTGTGTGTGTGTGTGTGTGTGTGTGTGTGTTTGTGTGTGTGTGTGTGCACGTGTGTATTTTTATGAGTGTGGTATTTGTTTGTATGTTTGTGTGTGTGTGTCTCTATGTGTTTGTGTGTATGTCCGTTTGTCTGTAGGTGTAGGTGCTTGTGTGTTTATGCACATCTTGTGTGCATGTGTGTGACTGTCTGCAAGTGAAAGGGGCCTTTTGTGTCATCCAGTTAGCAGTAGACAGTGATTTCTCCATCTGAACATTTCAATTAAAATATTTATTGAACGATATTGACTATATATAAGCAATGGTAATCAGTTTTGACACAAATCCTCTGATGTGGAATACAAGCGTGATGTGAACAAGCAGGGCATGCTTCATTAGCTGGTGCTATAAACTAATTAGATGTAATGAAGTGTGTTTAAACCTTATGTTCAATACCGTCTTAATAGCAATGAATAACAAAACTGGAATAACAGTTATGGATTAAAAAATAGTGTCAGTCAGGTTTAAGCTACACAGCTGTAGATACACATTTTACTTCAACAACGATTGCCAAAAACGGTATTTCTATAGCAATGACAGAGCTTAAAATAATTAAAGAAAATCATATAATACAGCTGGATTACAGAGGAAAAAATGCATACAGGCAACCCTTTTTAAATGGGTATTTTGTTGCCCATCTACTATGTAATATCTCATTTAATTAGCGTTCTAAGCTTCTGACAAACAAGCATATGCTCCTTGCTCTCAGACGGCCTTGGCCAAGAATATGAATATGCATATCGTGGGACGCCGGTAGCTTGTTACCCTGGAATGAATCCTAGACAAGACTAATCCCCGATCTATTATTTACCCCTTGACCAAACAAGCGAGCGGGGGGCTTCCAGACGCTCAACTTGATAGAAACGACTGCCTTGGGGATTCGGGTTGTGGGCTTCTCTCACCCTGAAGTGAAGGAGCCAAGGAGCAGGACACTCTGAGGAGTACCCCCCCCCCCCCCCCCCCCCCCCCCCTCTCTCTCCTCTCTCTCTCTCTCTCTCTCTCTCTCTCTCTCTCTCTCTCTCTCTCTCTCTCTCTCTCTCTCTCTCTCTCTCTCTCTCTCTCTCTCTCTCTCTCTCTCTCTCTCTCTCTCTCTCTCTCTCTCTCTCTCTCTCTCTCTCTCTCTCTCCCTCCTTGTCCTCCACCTCCCCTTTCTTCCTTTTGCACATACACATAAATGCGCATATGTAGCCTGCCCGCTCCCCGGTCGGGTCCATCAAGATGTCTGAGTCAAATGTTGAGCAAATCCTCTTAAAATTAAACATTGATGAGTCTTCCAGCTTGTGAGGGATCTGAGGGACAGAAAAAATGAGGAGGGAAATTATGTCCTTAAACATCCCCGCTCTGTACACAAAGAAGATTTAGCCTATGCTCTTTAAACATTTCTGTTTTTGTTTTAACAAGGCCTACGGATGTTCATGTAAACTTGTTTGGTGGTGTGTGCATATATGCGAAAAAAAAGAAGTTAGCTGGCCAGAGCAATTCAAATTATATATGTGAAAAACTATTAATATAAAATTATCGAACGCATAATAATGTAATCGTTCCAATATATTTTTAAGAAAACCGATTCGTCTTAATCTGTTATTATTATTAAAATATTATTATTATTATTATTATTAATAATAATATTCCTGATGGCTGAACAGACAGCTCCATGACCCTTGTCCCAAGGGGGACTCCACAGGTAAACTTAGCGGTCCCCACATCGACGAACTAAATTTAGTGCAGTTGACGCATTGTCGCGCTCAAACGTGACTCCTGACCCTGACACAACATCGCGAAACAACCCAAGCTCCAACCGCCACTCGGGTTACATTCACACACACGACGTGTTATAGACCCAAGATGAACACGCTGGGTTGACCGAACGTTTATCACACAGAAGCCACCTTCTTCTCTGCAGCCCGCATCGTCCGCCACCCGGATCGACATTCAGTGTAGGAGTGGAGAGGAGTTGTCTGTCCTGGAGGAGTGAGGGGAGAGTTTATATGCTTCCTCTTTTGTACTTGTCCAGGTACGACATCTAATTATAACCCGGGGTTTAATTGTGATTTGTTTCGTTACTTAGTTGATGGTGTCTGGTGGCCAGGAAGAAGGCGAAACAGTCAGTATCAGCCTTCAATATCTCTGAGAATTGACGCTTCCCCCAAAATACCGTCTTCTGGCGAGGCACGCGCGTCTTCTCCCTGAATTGACTCTGGGGTGATTCGAAAGAAAACAACCGGGAAGAGAGTTTTATAAAGCTGACATTCGCGAGAACAAGTTTTCGAAGGACGACTACTTTGAAATCTTCGGTGAACAGAAAGTGTTGACGAGGAGAAAGTCCCCAAGTTGAGCTCCAAATCATTGAGAACGCAGAAGTTCGAAGCAGCAGAACCAGGGTCTTTCTGAAAGAATATGCAGCAATGGTAAATACGATTTCACTTTTTAACACCTACATATTCCACGGGGGAGTCGTTTGGTAAAATTGGCTGTTCATGTCATTATATTATTATATACTTTTTTTTACATATTTATATATTATATAGGCTATTTAGGCGATAGATATATATAAAAAACACAGATTTTTTTGGTATCTCACTCTCTCTCACACACACACGCACACGCACACGTACACACACACACACACACACACACACACACACACACACACACACACACACACACACACACACACACACACACACACACACACACACACACACACACACACACACACACACACACACAAACTGCTTCTCTCTATCACTCTCTATCATGTCCAATATGTTATATACTTTTTAGAAGTAGACTTAAGCCCCCTATACCTGAAATATGCCTATCCACTCAGACAATCCCACTTGGATTGGATATAATATAATTTAAGTTTCCTTTATCTAGCTGGAACTTTGTACTATGTGTTCTTTCCCTTGAAATCTCATAATTGTTATTACATTAACACATATTTATGTAAATAAAATCTCACGAGAAATATATGAGTAAAAGAACAGCGAACAATCTGAGAAACGTTAATGTTTAGTGCTTGGCAGCTATGAAAAGAATCCCCACACTTTATGTAAATTGTAAAATAAAGACAGCATTCATATTGTCATTGGTGAGGCCATTGGATATTGTGCAACGAGATGAATGCTGATATACGTGTTATCTTATATCAAACCCTTCTTATTCACAATGTTATTGTAAAGTACTGCTGGCAGCCACGCTATCCTCCATTACTAATAAAGTACAGGCCTGACTGAGCTTCATACTGATTCATATCCTGAAGACACAACTTCTTTGACCTTTTTTATTTCCTTTCTCTTGTTTTTTATATCATCCAATCTAAATTTAATTCGATCCAGTCATTCCTGGGGATGTAACTCATTTGGTGTGACAGTTACTATAAATTGAACAGTTTATAATTGTTGGTTTAAACTGGAGTTGAAATGGTGATCTGTGTTTCTTCAAGAAAAGTATTTTCAGACTTGTATTATGCATTAAGTGCCATGTCAGTCCCGTCACAAAAAGCAATGGCGCAAAATTCCTTTCCATTCCTTGCTTCTACTCCCTGTGTTTTGGACTGTGCTGTATGGCTCTTTCATGCCATGCTTCCTAGTAGGGGAACTCAGGGAAGAGAAGGAGAGGGTGAGAAGTTATGACAGAGGAGTGTGAGCAAGAGAAGAAGCACAATCATGTCAGATGTATTCAGGTCAACATCTCTGCTCGGCACTGTGGCGAGAGGGAGAGAGAGAGCGGGGGAGAGAGAGGGGGGGGGGGGGGGGGGGAGAGAGGGGGAGAGAAAAATACAGATAGACGGAGGGAACATTGAACTTTGAAGGACCGAACTGTACCCATTACAAATTGCTATGCTTCCTTCCCTTTAAAAGAATGATTGTTATTATTGTAATGCGTTCCACGCTTTAGATAATTTCTTGGACGGGCCAGAAGTGCGTGACAGTAATGTTTCATGGCCCGTGCAGTTCCTGGTGCCACGGGGAGCAGGGCCAATTTACATTCCTGCACTGTCATTTGATTACTTTTATCACCGTGCTACAAACACTCACTCTCCCCCTCCTCTCTATCTCCCTCTTTCTCCCTCTGTCTCTCCTCCCTCTCTCTCTCTCTCTCTCTCTCTCTCTCTCTCTCTCTCTCTCTCTCTCTCTCTCTCTCTCTCTCTCTCTCTCTCTCTCTCTCTCTCTCTCTCTCTCTATCCCTCCCAGACGCGCCAGCTCTCAAAGCAATCCATAATTCTATTACGTTGTCACACATGTTAGGATATGCGTGACTGTCTTCCTCATTTTGATTAATGTATCAGTTGGCTATGAAGTGTCTTTATGCTTCTGTTCCTTTCAATTACAAAACACAACATTTTTCCACATAGAAATATGCCTGCTATACATTATGTATGCAGTGATTAGAAGTATCCAAGCATGCGTTCCTATTCAATATACTTAATAGCAAGAATGAAAACGAAATTATCCTTTGCACAAAAGCTAATGAAAACAAACATTTGCAAAATAAGAACAACCTGTTGTCTACTTAGGCCAACATTTGTTGTACTAGCACCCACTTAACATGCATCATATTACACATGAAGGATGGTTTATTAGGTTTTACGCTGTTAGCCCTGAGGTAACTCTTCGTCCAGAGCCGCAGTAGTAGAGGTTGTCAGTCTACTTGTCCAGCAGAACTGAACCAGCTAATCAGGGCCTGCTATCCTTCACACACACACAATCACACAAATACACACACACTCGCGGGCGAACGTGCACACACACACACACACACACACACACACACACACACACACACACACACACACACACACACACACACCCATGCGTGCGCAAACATGCACGCACTCACATACGCGCGCTAACATGCACACACACACACACACACACACACACACACACACACACACACACACACACACACACACACACACACACACACACACACACACACACACACACACACAGACTCATGCACTCAAATTGTGTAAGTTATTCAACTTCTCGCTTTTTATGCTTTGTTTGGTTTGTAATTGCTGGCATTTAATGTTATCTATTAAACACAATGGCAATTACATCATTCAGACGAAGTGACTTTCAACAACTAAGACTGAGATCAAAGCATACCATCAAAACTGGGGTATCTACAAAATAAATGCTGCGCGACTCATAACCGATCAAGCAACATAATGACTTCATCTGGACGTTGGGAAGCCTTCTGGCGTGTCTTGACTACCAGTGGCGTGACGGTGCGTGAACCCCAACATGAGGTTCTTAACTTCAGGGATAAAGAATGAGTGAGAGAGAGCGGAACAAAGAAAAGCAAACAAGGGCTGCTTTCCTTCAAACGCTCTGAAATGAGTTCCTTCATGCACCATTGTTGTTACAAGGAAGGCCCTCCAGGAGCCTTTAATTCCTCAGACTAAAGAGGAGCAGTAGTAGTAGTAATAGTAGCAGTAGTAGTAGTAGTAGTAGAAGTGGTGGTAGTAGTAGCCCCCTCCCTTTTCTCCTCCACCATCATGTTCTCCCACAGCAATGCTGTGGTCATCAGGGGTCTGGGAGGTTATGCTCTGCCAGTGCTGCTGGGGTGGTTGGAGGAAGGGGTGTGGAGAGGGCGCAGAGAGGGTGGGGGGTGGTCCCCCAGCAGAATCCACAGCCAGCGATAGTGTGTCTTGGCCCTGGCAGAAAGGGTAATATTTGGAGAGTGGGCGTAGGGGCCGTGTATCCCACCTAGAGATGGCAGGGGATGAAACGGCATGGGACGAGACGCATGTAACCCGAAGCCGCGGCGAAGCAGCGCAGACTCACAGCGACTCAACAGAGACGCGAGGAGGGAAAAACTCCTGAAAACAAATTGGATCGCACTGGACCCCCTAATTTAATAAAAAGCCCAGCAGGAGACCCACTTGATATAAAACAATATACATATGCGAGACATTAATTAAGTTTCTTCGTTCCCTTGCACACAAGTATGAGGGAATCAAATATTTTCAATTCCCTGGGAAGACATATTCAAAATCTAGGACCTGTGTTTCCAATTTTAAAAATAGCGTAATAAGTAGCAAGTCGTAATGAATATGTTTTATGGCGTTGAAATGAACAGGCAAGATGTGCAGGGGTCGTGTACTATCCCCGAGATTTATGGTGAGCCCTCTGAAAGATGTTAAACTGCTGACCGCAACAGCAACAGTGGTGTGTGTGTGTATGTGTCTGTGGTTGGGGAGGGGGGGAGTAAACAACGGTTTAATCAGTTAGATCTGACTTGAAGCTATGTGTGACATTTCAACTGTGAAACAATGTGTAAAGCGGTTGTATGTTGCACCTTTCTTCTTCGTTCTTCCATTGGGAAGGCCTTGTTTCTAAAGCATGCAATGATACGGGTAATAATTACCCACCCCCCCACCATCAGCACTCCTGCAAAGTCACCTTTTTGAAAATATCCCCACACCCAGAAAACAGACACTCCCTCTAAATCTTTCTTTGTTTAAACTATGGAAATTACAGAGTACATTATGCCCCTCTCAGCTTTAAAGAAATGCAGCCTCTGCAAGATAAAGAATGTCCTGCTCTAAAACACAGTTGTGGTAGCTGGGTCCAGCCTGTCATTTTCTCTTGCCTTAATTGATTTGGTCCAGAACTGATTACTGGCAGAAGTGTAAAATAAACACCTACAAGTGACACTTGGTGGCGAGGGTCCGGTTAAGAGGGAAATTACAGTTCACTTGAAATCCATACGTTGTTCCACACGACGAGTAAATAATTCATGTCCTCACTATGGAAATACCAGACTCTCTGGACTAAGGGAATAAACAGGAGTCTAGTTGTATCCCAATGGCCCAACTGGGAGGTATAGGGTTATGTGATATAATTTATACTTTATTGCTCCCTCCTGCTCCAGCTCTACTCCAGAATGAAGTTGTATTCAATGTTCCTGAACGCAGGGCGAGAGAATCACAGCTCTCTCTCGTTCTGCCTCGTTCTCCCTTGTTCTATCTCTCTCTCTCTCTCTCTCTCTCTCTCTCTCTCTCTCTCTCTCTCTCTCTCTCTCTCTCTCTCTCTCACTTCGCTCTCTCTCTCTCTCTCTCTCTCTCTCTCTCTCTCTCTCTCTCTCTCTCTCTCTCTCTCTCTCTCTCTCTCTCTCTCTCTCTCTCTCTCGTTCTCTCTCTCTCTTTCTCTTGTGATGGAATCTCCAGACATCAGTTGGCTCCTTGATTTGTGTCCGTGGTCTGATATTCAAGCTATTGTCCGCCTATCTTAGATTAGGAACGCTGTGTTTGTGTATATATGTGTAAAACATGCGACACGCGTGTTTGAGTTTAGTTTGTATTTGTTTTTGGGCGGTTAGTTTATCTCTGCATGTGCTTGAATATATGTTTATGTGTGTGTGACAAAGTCAGGGCCTCCCTGCCGATGTCTGGACTGCAGAGTCACTCAGCAAAGACAGACTTGTTCAGAGCTCACCAGGACTCCCTCCTTACCCCGCACCGCCCCTCTTACATTGCTCTCTGTAAAAAAAAAACCTACGCACATATTGTATGTTTCTACATCCTGTCCCTTAATGTACGCACGTATTGTATGTTTCTACATCCTGGCCCTTAATATACGCACATATTGTATGTTTCTACATCCCGGCCCTTAATATACTCACTTATTGCTTGTTCTACGTCCTGGTACATCCTGGCACGCATCGTGTAGCATCTCATCCTAGCTATTTTTGTTGTTTAAGAGGATTGGGTTAACCTAGCAATTGTAGTGGCACTTGTTCTATGAACATCCTTACTGTACCTACCGACGGCGATATATTTTTGTTTCTCTTACTTCTGACAAACATACTTATTGTAAGTTGCTTTAGATAAAACCGCCTGCTAAATGCATTTAATGTAAATGTAAATGATTCGGTGTGCCCCTTGTGTGTGTGTGTGTGTGTGTGTGTGTGTGTGTGTTTGTCTATGCAGGTGTGTGAGTGTGTGTCTGTGGTACATTCATGCACATACGTATTTATGAAATCACGCACATACGCATTTATGAACTCACATTTATGAACCCACGCACACATACGTGCCGATCAGTCATTCCCAGAGGCCATGCAGAAGGATTTGATTTAAAGAGAGTCATTTGCCCTAAAGGTGTGTTTTTCCTGCTTTTCAAAAAGAGAGCCAGTGGAAGGAATGTGATATGACAAGATAAGTGGTGGCTTATGAAAGATTTGTGAGCGCCGGGGAGACGTGCGTCGGCTTTGGACGTTTGGCTGTGAGTGGTGTGCCTAGCCGCATGTTGCTAACGACAGATGACTGTGTTACTTCCACCTGGGCAGCCACCACCATGGACTCACCCCAGGTCCAACCACTCCACAAGCCACAATCCAGTGCCCACGTTTTGGATCAGGAAAATGCTTGTCTCAGGGGGCGCTGTGTAATGTTTGGGAAGGTGTTGTCTAAAGCATGGAATAAAGTCACTTGAATTGATTCCAGTTAAGTGTCTCCGTAGGAGGACTCAGCCACTTGGCTGATGGTGTTTTTACTAGTTATAAGTTGGACAGAGAGAGATTTAAAGTTCTATCTAATGATGAGTTGTTATCTTTCATTACTGAGGTTTGGCTGATGTCAATCTGATAGATTATTTTCTTGACCAATTTAGTTTAGAAACACTTGTTGAACTAATGGCAATATCTACCGGTCTGCTCTTGAAGACATCAGACATGTATTATTGTATCATGATTTCCTCTTCAAAAGTTAAACTTATATTAAGTGGCATGTTTGACCTTGGTGTTGAATGTTATTTTGAAGCTGTGTTTGAATCTGGTATCTCATAGACATTCTGAATCCTTGGCCTCTTGTATCATTCCAGTACTAAGAAGTTACAGGAGAGGGTCTGGAACCGGGGTGAAATACTAACCGAGCACTGCCCTCCTGTATGTGTTTACGTCGTGGGCTCTCAAACTTTAGTAAATTTTTTAAGACTATGGATTATAAATGTTATATTGCAATATCACCCCAACAATGTGTTTCATATAAAACCTCTCACCCACGCCTTGAACTAGGCCACGAGCATGCAACACGATCCAACTGTTTTATGGAATAATGGACATAAATGCAACATTTTATTTGATGTTTGTACCGTTTATTTAGAGGCATAATAAATCAGGCGCTGTGTAAACTCAACTGTGTAATATCTTATAGTTTTCGAACCGACCGATCATGATGCTTAGATTTATTCTGAAAGTTTCCATGCGTTTTTGTTATTATGGTACAGGATATGAAACAAATGCACCGGACAGGATGAGGGGCGTGACAAGGTGATGTCACCGTGGGATTTCGCTGTTACGTTTTGTCGTGGACATTCATTTTCATGTGCCCGGTTTGGAGGTCTGTGGGGTTTATGTCGTGCCACGGTAGGGCGGACCTCGTGCAATTCAGTGAGCTGGTGAGGTGAGCGCTGGTGCAGCTGTAGCCTGTAGTGTGATACACAGTCACACAGCAGACGTATCGCTATGTTCAAGGAGGTTGTGCCTTTCTGCACACACACACACACACACACACACACACACACACACACACACACACACACACACACACACACACACACACACACACACACACACACACACACACACACACACACACACAGAAGCAGATATACAGATAAGCAGACATGCAAACAGCCAGAAAGAGATACAGACAGGCAGACATGCCCACTCCAGCACAGATATCCAGCAATATTGGCGTAATAATGATGGCTTTGTTTTTTTACACAGAACCAAACAGAGTCATGTGTGCTTTCAGATAGCATTGCAGCGTTCGGGAAACAGTGGCAGGTCTTGTACCACATCAGCGTTCAGTGGGACACATTGCATTCGCATAAGCCAGTGACATTGCTTTCCTAAACAATAATGGCAGGCTCTTCAAACGCAAGCAAGGCGGCAGTGAACACCACATGTTGATGCGTAATGTTGCAATTGCGGATTCATGCGATGGCGGGTCTAGAGATCAGAAATATGTTGGAGCAGAAATTGAAGAGAAGCAGGGAACTGTTCCAGAAGAAAGGTGCAACCACCTTTTAAGACGTAGACTGAGAAGTTAGTCTGTTCATTCTTCTGAGATGTTTAAATCCCCCGGTGGTTGGTCACTCACATAACACGTCATCAATTCATCACACTCCTATCCAGCTGATGCAGCTCTGTCACTACTTCCACTGTCGACTTAAAGGCAGCCCAACAATGACCCCTCCATTCTGTTTGGTGAAGCGGAATCGCCGCAACATTCCCGCCTTGAACAGGCTGTGTAAAAGTGGCTGGATTGTCACAGACGGAGGAATGGGGGGCATATAGGGGGACAGAGAGGAAGACCGAGAGGGAGACAGACAGGCAGACAGGGAGAGAGAGAGGCAAGCAGGCATAAAACCAGGGAAACAGACAGACAGGGAGAGCAATAGACAGGCATGCAAAAGGCAGATAGACAGAGAGACAGAGGGGGAGACAGACAGACAGACAGACAGGAGGCTCTTGCATGTGACTGCACATTCCACCCAGGAACAAGAGGCACAAGATGAGACATGTGTCCCCTCGTTACTCTCTCTCTCCCTCTCTCTCTCTTTCTCTCTCTCTATCTCCGTCCATCAAAACCCTGGGTCTCTCTCCCGTCCCCTCTGCCTGTGACCTTTACATTACAATGAAGCCCATGCTGGATTTCCATCCATTATCTGTAACCTTGTGAGAGACACACACACATGCACACACACATGCAG
>NC_044050.1:15721678-15729178 GCF_902167405.1 Gadus morhua
CCTCTCCACACAGGCCTTGTATTTATTACCCTCTAAGTAATCACTTTGCTTTCTCTTTTGATAGACTGTTATTGCTCTAACTAGCTGAGGTCCCTATAGGTATTTGGAGGCTTTCCAGTTTTATTAGACAAAGGCCTCATTATTCAAAGCCAGCATTAAGAACACCATTAGATCCATTTGCCCCCTAGTCCCATGTATCCAGTTGCAGGCAATTTATATTATAGAGACACACACACGGGCAACCAAACACACACACACACACACACACACACACACACACACACACACACACACACACACACACACACACACACACACACACACACACACACACAAACATACACACACAAACACACAAACACACACACACACACACACACACACACACACACACACACACACACACACACACACACACACACACACACACATAAATACAAAACGCTTAAACACACACACACTCACACACACACACACACACACACACACACACACACACACACACACAACACACACACACACACACACACACACACACACACACACAAAAATACACACGGAAACACACTCGCACACTAGTATATGTTCAATGCAAATGTGGCCATTCCCACTTGCTAAGCGGTAGGTATGGAAGATATTAAAAAATTCAACTTTTTGATGTAGAGAGAGGGAAGAGGCTCCTCAGAGAATGACAGCAACGATTTCTGCTCTGCTCTGTCGATTATTGTCTTATTGTCTGTGTTGGTTTCTACAATTACAAAAAAAGATATCATGCAGTGGTTCATATCGTTATGAGCCAAACCGTTTAAACTTTTGAATATCTTTTCATCTGTCCTTTAATAGATAGCAGTTTGAATAAGAAAACATATACCATCTCAAGCACCCATTTGAGCCGTTTTTTTTCTCCGGTGAGCACAAAGAAACGCAGCGCTTTACTTGAACTATCAACCGAGAGATCAGAGAAGCAGACACAACTCTCTAACAACTCTTTCTTAGCGATACCCCACTCAAAGTGTCTCAGTATAGATAGTCTTTGTTGCGGGTTTAAAGAACTAGAACAAAAAAGAGATTTATCCCTAGCCATCTGTGTGTGCGTCCAATATGACGCTCCCAGCTGCTAATCGATGGGCCCTTATTGGGTTCTCTCTCTGGTCAAATATCTCATGCCTCTCGTAGGCCCCGGGGCCCCGGATTCAGACTAATAACAAGACTTCCTGGTCCCCCGGGGTCCACCCTAGATGAGAGGAGATGATTACTACCGAGACCTTATCTGATATTTGTGACTGAAAGCGAAGAACCAGATTTAAGAATAAAAAAAGGAAAACCGTTCATCAAGTTCTAAAGAGTTCAATGTCTTTCATTTGGGGCATTCAATGTTGTCTAAGGGGAAAACAGTGTTTCTGGTATGTGACTGTTATACTGATAAACAAAAGCAGAAAGCAACTTTTTGTTACCTCGTTAGCACAATTCAGCAAAGAGCTACGATAAATGTATAATTATATAATGTATTATGATTTAGGATATATATCCTTTAAAAGTATGTTTAGGCGATGATGTCACCTAGTCTGAGTAGAAGTAAAACAAAATAATTCAAATAAAATAATTCAGGCCAAAATTTGAACCATAGACTTCAATAGAACTCTTAGAACTCTTCACTTTTAATGTAAATAGTGAGCAGCAGTAACTCTCCAATTACCATGTTTTCCTTGGCGAAACGAAATCATTGTTGTAAATGCTGTGTCAAGCATGTTTATGAGAGCTTAGGAAGCTGGGAGATGTATTGGAAGTGGCCAAATGCTACAATGTGATATATAATTAGTTATCAGTAAAAAAAAAAATGAAAACTTGTTGAGTAAAACCGTAGTACAATTGAATTTGCTAAGTCAGATAAACTTTTCAAGCTTGAGTAGGAAACCCAAAAAGCAAAGTGAATATTCTAGTCAGAAAAAAAACGAAGACTTAACAAAAATGCTGATTTTCGACGCCCCTAACGCGAGTAACGCGGTTGGTGTGGCCGTACCTTTAAGGTACGGCCACACCAACCGCGTTACTCGCGTTAGGGGCGTCGAAAATCAGCATTTTTGCATAGGGAACCATTGGTATAGGCGCGTAGTCGCGTTACATGCGTTGAAGCGTTGCATTAGGGCCGTTAGACACGGCAGACGCACGTAATTACGCACGTAAACGCAGTAACGCGGCCAACGCACCAACGCCCGGAGTTCAAAAAATTGAACTTTCAACGCTCCAACGTGTGACGCTTAGCCGCGATAGCCAATCAGCGTGGAGCTTAACCCGACGTCACTGGCAGAAAGTAGTGACGCTTGCACAGAAGCATATGGCCGACATCTTTCTTTATTCTCGGTGGAAATAGTAACATAGTTACGCCATTAAATGCGTTTATGGAAACATTTTTAGCGAGAAATGTGCATTTTCCTTTCATAATGTTCGCTCTGTGAATGTGAAGGATGTTTGGTTTGATAGTTATGACGAAGAGGGAATGCTCCGTTCACTTGCATGGATATGGACTCATCTAGCTGCGTTGGCGCGTTGACGCGTTGGAAGCGTTCCATCACACAATGATCAAGCGTCAGGTTAGGCGCGTTACTCGCGTTATCCAACGCGAGTAACGTGTTTGGTGTGGCCGTAGCGTTAGGGCCCTATTTTAACGGTCTGAAACGCAAGTGAGAAGCACCAAGTGCAAGTAGCTTTGTGGGTAGTTCTATCGCGATGTCGCTAGTTTACCGGCGCGAAATATGACTCTTGGGCCCGGCGCATACCTAAAAAGGGTTGGTCTGAAGTAGCCTAATTACCCGTAGGTGGGGTTTGGACGTAACATGCAATAAACCAATGAGAGTGCCAGCTCCCATCCCCTTTAAGAGCCATGAGCGCATTTGAATCTGACGAGTTGATATTTGGACAGCGCATCTGCAGTCTCCGATGGGACAGATGCACAGGAATTTCAAACTTCAAATGGCTCAGTTTATGGCCAAATAATATGGCCTTATTCACACATGGAATAAGGTTTTCTTCCACAACTTCAGAAATACTGAGTCCTCAAAAGAATTTCGGCAACGAAAAACTTATATGATATAACATATGACATGCGGTAACTGTGGTTCTATTTAATGATATATACGCAAAACATTATAAACATCGTTTCTTATCAGTATTGTATGCATTATCGTTATCGACTTGTGTTCCTAATATGTATGTGTCCCCCCGTTAATAAACATTGCCATGGACTGTATAATGCGTTACGTGTTTAGTTTGCGTGTGTTCAAACAGATGGACGCACACGCGCGCGCGCATTCATTAATCCTTTTTACGCATACATACACCAGACTTTAAACCAGGTATTTCCTGGTTTGTGGCGCAAGTAGTTTCTGAAACTTCAAAATAGCACCAGGGAACGTTTGCGCCAGCACACGCCTTCTCCTTTCGCCGAACCGCCTCTTGGGGCGCAAGATCATTCCCTAATTTACCGACGTTTGGCGCAGGTGGGAAAAGAACGCTCTGCGCCAGTTGCAAACTAGCAACGACACATGCGCCAGTGATTAAGTCAATTGCGCCGGATGCTAGATAGGGCCCTTAGTGTCTTGGGCTGTTTACTTTGACAAATCATGAAAAACATATACTGAATTGTGTTCAAATTTTCTTCATTTCTGGCTATGTCATTGTTGTTTCGCCTGACCATCTTCCTCAGTTATGGGTTTATGTCCTGTAAAGAAACACACAAAGTAGATTAAAATGGGATTTTCAAAAGCAAGGAACAATACATGAAAGAATCTAATAACACATTACAAAATAACGGAATAGTGATGAATAGTGAAGTAAGTCTGACGTACTGTGTTAATCTGGCAACAGTATCAGCGACATTATTTTGATTCTGATTATATTAGAAAATATTTCAAAATTGATCTTCATAAAAATGTTAAAGAGTTGCGTTAAATTTATGTTAGGATGACTATTAAACTGGCTGAACCTTGATTTGGCAATGGAGCGGTAATTTAAGCTATAGAATTCAGCTCTTGTCTGCAGAGACTGCAACACTTCAACACACCGTCCTTGGATTAAATTTTGGTCCCGGATGTCAGGCAGAATCATTTCAACCTGTGTGCTGGTGGCCAGTTGGCATTAATACAAAACATTGAATTTCACACTACTACAACACTATTTGGTAACGTTACAATATTTGTGTAGCGTCCAGCGTGTGTGGGCATACTAGATACTCATATATGTACAAAGACTCAATAGCTTATACTCTTGGAGCATCAGGACAACTGCATACATTTATTTTCACGAACCCCAGAACCGCATTGTCCCCCAGACGTCATAAATTTGGGCCCACTCCCTCCAGGCATAACCAGACAAATTATTGAAACTGATGGTACAATACAAGGTAACCAACTTTAAAATGAATACATACCTTGAAACTGCAATTAATAGCCTGCGCTTTTATTTGCTTCTATCACTGAATCAAACCGGACATGTGTGAAACAGTTTCACACACCAACATTTCAAATAACTTTTTTAAATCAAGTTTTATTAACGACTCTGTTTATGATGAAAACTGAGTTAGGTTAGCTTATAGGTCTAAATTAGAACAATGTTATAATTTGCAGTGTAGTGGACCTCATACCAAGTAATGACCTTAAGTTGGGGTATGCAAGTCTACAAGCTAGAAGTGTTTAGAAAGGTAGCAGTACACCATAGTACAACATAGAGATGGGAAGATGAAACATATAAAGAAATGTATGGTAAAAGTGTTGAATATACATTGTATTCTGAATAGCTATTGCAGAGCTTTTAAATCAATAATGTGTGTTTAAAAAGGGAAGAATGGGAGAAACGCAGACTGGAGTTTGTTCAAAGAGGATGTTGGAGAAGATAAGATGAGAGGAAGAGAGAGTGGATGAGACACATTGAGAGTGGCACTTTGGAGTAAAGCTGTCATTACTTGGGCTGGCGTACTCCCTCATAAATACTGATAATAAGATGCTTTCAGCAGCATAATCATTTGCCAATGTATCTCTCTCTGTGTCTCTCTCCGTTTCTCTGCGTCTCTCTTCCTCTTTGTCTCTCTATGGCTATCTCTATCTCGCTCTCTCTGGTCTACCTCTGGTTTGTAGACTACTGACCGGATACTGACCATTCAGTGGAGAAAGTTGACTTCGAAGAGTTTTGGAAAAATAAAAAAATCACTGATAAAATAGCAGGTAGTATTTTTTGTCCTTGAAAATTATTATTATTATTTTTCTATTTCTTCCCGTTTTCGGCTTTTGAAGCCATAGAGACATGTGTGTGCATGTGTGTGTCTGCGCGTGTGATGAAAACAATAAAGAACATCTAAGAAATATTTAAGGAAACAAACTCCTCAAACAACATAAATAAAAAATAAATACATACAAACTTTTCCCAAATACAACAATATAACATTAACATATATAACTTCTATGATTACTATATGAGAATAATATGTATATATGCATTAGAGCAGAGAGAGTGGAGACATACATAAATATATTCTCAGTCAGCCATCGTTCTAATGAGTCTTCCTAATAATACACAACGTAGTGCGCCATCTTCAAGCAGCCGTCTTGCGTCGCCCATTAAACCCTTGATATATTTAATAGTCCCCGCATGTTGTATCCTCTCAGCTCAGCAGGGACGTGCCCACACACACACACACACACACACACACACACACACACACACACACACACACACACACACACACACACACACACACACACACACACACACACACACACACACACACACACACACACAAGAATGCATGCCCCAACACACACACAGTCATATTCCCCAGTGGGACCAAAGGAATACACTTAAGGAGCTGATTTTGCAGTGGTTTCGCGGAGCATTGTTTACTGGGTCTGCTTGATTGCCCCCGGTCCAAATCAGAGGGTCGAGACAGCCCCGACCGGGTGGGCCGCGGGGACCGGGGGGACGCGGTGTTGTGGACTGTCCCCACGTGCACAGAATATTCAGTCAGCTCTGTGGTTCTGAAGGGGAAGCCATCCGTGGCCTGGTAAACACACGTGCACACACACACACACACACACACACACACACACATACACACAGATTCACCCATGCACACACACACAAACGCACACACAAACACACGCACACACACCAACACACAGAGTATACAGATGGATGCACACACAAGCATTTATATGCACAAAGATGTATACATACCCTTACACACATACACATACACATACACACAGATGCGCACAAAAGAAAGATGCATGTGCATAGGCATAGACATCCGGATGCATAGATATGCATCCACACACACACACACATATACACACTCCACATACCGATACACATAGACACACACACACACACACACACACACACACACACCCACACACACACACACACACACACACACACACACACACACACACACACACACACACACACACACACACACACACACATACACACACACACACAAGAAAGCATGAAGCCACAGTGGGAGATGTGGGCATTGGGGATTGCGGGGCGATGCATAAGTGCAAGGTTGTGTATGTGAGTGTGCATGCGGTATGGAACCTTCTGTCTGTTTCCACGTCACCCTTAATTACCCCCACTGTGAGTTCACTTGTCACAATGGAAAAACACACAGCAGACCCTCCCCACACATACACACACTGCATGGGAAATCGCATGGACCGCACGCTATTGGCAAGGCAATTGGAAAAGTCCTACAGCGTGATTAGATGCTTGTTTTCTGGTGGGCTGTGTAAACCAAAGAGTGAAAGTTGTTATGCAGATTTCTTTTGATTATTTTTTTTAATTTTCTCCTGGCCTCTTCTTTAATTGATAGTTGGTATTATCTCCACTCTGACCACAATCGCTCCAGGACACTAGCTAGGCGGCTGATGATGGCAGCCCAATGGGTTGCTTGGGAAAAATACGATTTTTAATCACCATTTTTAAGTTTTTCTGTTTCATAATCTGTGTCTCACTTGGATTTAATCTATTAATCCTTTGCTTAAAAATATATAATTAAGCAAATTAGCTCCTCTTCTCATTATCTGTATTTTCACTTTATTGGCTTAGATAAGAAGAAATATTCAATGGGCAAGGTTAAAGCCTTCGGTTGTTGGCTTAATGTGTGGGCAACCGTCAGGGGCTAACCTGGTGCCTTATATACCACTGCAAGAACACTCTTCAGCGGATGTAAAGCTGTATAAAGGAGGAATGTCTGGTTCTTTAGAGTTCACATTCTCCACAGCTGTGGTTTCAGACAACATCTTGGCACCTCTCATGATTGTTTGACTTAACGTTGACTAACCATCACGGCTTGGTGTGTTTTTTCCTTTTTGTCAAAGCGCAGTTAAATAAATACTCTCTGATTATCAGGATGGGCTTGGAACAAACAAACAAAAAGAGAACCTGACATCTCTTTATCAACTTGTATATTTAATGGGATTGTTTCCACGGGCCTTGCAACGGAAA
>NC_044050.1:15734178-15736678 GCF_902167405.1 Gadus morhua
TGGCTCTACATAGTAAACGCAAGGAATTCAGAGTCCTGATTACTTTAATGACCCAAAGGGGGTTGACCGACCCAGCCTCTTGTTTGAGTGCCGAAAAAACACTTGTCCCATGCAACTGTATCACTCGCAAACTGTAGCACACTTTTCTGAAGAGAAAATAGCATTCTGTAATTACATTTTGATCCACTGTGTAATCTGAGTGAGAATTGTGTGATCCAGTGTTATGGTGAAGTAAGTGTTAGTAAATCAGGACTAATGATCCCGAACACACGGACTGAAGAAATACGTTCGTTGTGAGGAGAGACAGAGAGAGATAAAGAGAGAGAGAGAGAGAGACAGAGAGAGAGAGAGAGAGAGAGAGAGAGAGAGAGAGAGAGAGAGAGAGAGAGAGAGAGAGAGAGAGAGAGAGAGAGAGAGAGAGAGAGAGAGAGAGTTGATAGGTGTGTACATTCAATATCACCTGATTGGCGTTATCTTATTCATCATATTGGACAACCTCCACTTTGTATGTGTGTCAGAGTGTGTGTGTGTGTGTACAATTATTTGATCAGAGGATTGTACGTTGTGTTACTGTGTTCTTTCTGTGAAATCCTGCTGAAGTTGAGCTTCAGTAGGATTTCTCAGTTGAACTCTGGCCGCTTTCTCATATCAAACACATACTTGCAGAGGATTCGGCCCATTACAAATGGGGCCGTGCTGTGTGTGTGTCCTTGTTTCTATTCGTATTTATGAGTTTAAGTGTGTGCTTTAATGTGTGTTTAGAAAACATACAGCGTTCTTATGTGCATGTTTTCGTGAATATTTGTGTGTATCTTCAATTGTCAGTCGGTATATGATGGTGGTTAAATGTGCGTATGTATCGAGTAGGGGTTGGAATCTCTTGGCACCTCACGATTCGATTCGATTCTGATTAGGAGGTCAACGATTAGATTCTAAAACGATTATCGATGCATCTCGATGCAACAAATTCTTTTATGTACATATCCATGGTTGATTTTCAAAAATAGATATATACATCTGAGTTTGCTACTCAGAGTTTGCTAATCACTACCTACTTTTGTGGTGATCATTAAAGACATCAACAGATGAATTAATCTAATATTTATTCACAATTATGACTTTATTGGAACAATGCAATCATCAATGCAGCTGGAATTACAACACAAGTATGTAAAAAATAGGTTTCAATTTTTTTTTTTTTCGAATCTTTCTTTTCTATGTCTTTAAAGAAAAAGCTGCTCTTGAATAAGAAGGAGTTCTTGTGTCTGGCTGTGAGTTTGCATGCATGCTAAGCGTAGGCTGAATCACAATCGTGCCAAGACAAATCAGATTGGCTAATACACACTGAAGATAAATGTAATAATTTAATTAATTTTTTAAAATCACTAAAATGATCCCTCTCTGGCGAACAGAATGTTGCAGCAGGCAATTTTTTATTTTTAATTCCGATTATTAATTGATCTGCATCAAGACGGAATCGTTCTAGAGAGGACCGCGATGCACCCCTAGTATCCAGTGTGTGCATGTTTGTGTGTATGTTTCCAGGTATTTTGTTTGTATGTGTGCGAGAGGGTGTGTGCACGTGTGTCTGCATGTGTGTGTGTGTGTGTGCGTGTTTTTGTGTGCACGCACACCAGCTGTGTATTATATGTATCCATGTGTGTGTGAGTTGGCAAAATGTACACGCATGTCTCCATGCATGTGTGTGTCTGTGTATACACACAGACACACACACACACACACACACACACACACACACACACACACACACACACACACGCACACACACCCTGGGAGCCAGCCGGTACAGGCGGTGCTCTCTTCAGTATAGCCGGCGTGCCAAGACATAATATTGACCATGGCTCCGCTCCCCTCTTGGTTTTTTTGGCCCATAATAAATGATTGAGATTAGAAAAGTAGAAACACATTGTGCTGATAAGTGGCCCTTGGAGCTGGCGCTTCGTGGCACAGGAGAAAAGGGAGGCACTCCCACCTCACGCCTGTCCCTCCCCCCCTCCTCCCCCACTCGCCGTCGCTCATTTCTCCTCACCCCTCCCCGATCTCCTGCACTTTGACATGATCAGAGACTCTCTCTCTCTCTCTCTCTCTCTCTCTCTCTCTCTCTCTCTCTCTCTCTCTCTCTCTCTCTCTCTCTCTCTCTCTCTCTCTCTCTCTCACTCTCTCTCTCTCTCTCTCTCTCTCTCTCTCTCACTCTCTCTATCTCTTTCTCTGAGTATGTGTGTGTGTGTGTGCATGTGTGTTTATGTGTGTGTGTGTTTGCGTTTGTTTGTGTATTTGTGTGTCATGAATTGTTGTCTTCCGTGTTTGTGTATCTGTTAATGTGTATGTGTGTATGTGTGCATGTTTGTATGAGTGTGTTTGTGTGTATGTGAGTGTGCATGAGTGTTTGTTTATGTGAGTGTGTGTGTGTGTGTGTGTGTGTGTGTGCACGTGTAGTTATGTGTGTATTTTGTGTGCATGCTTGTATGTGAGTGTGACT
>NC_044050.1:15739178-15741678 GCF_902167405.1 Gadus morhua
GGGAGATCGAGAGACAGAGAGAGACACAGATAAAGAGAGATAGATAGACAAAGAGGGATTGAGAGAGACGGAGAGAGAAAGAGAGAGAGAGAGACAGACAGACAGACAGAAATAGAGAGGGAGAGAGAGAGAGAAGAGAGAGCGAGAAGAGAGAGAGAGAGAGAGAGAGAGAGAGAGAGAGAGAGAGAGAGAGAGAGAGAGAGAGAGAGAGAGAGACACAGACAGACAGAAATAGAGAGGGAGAGAGAGAGAAGAGAGAGCGAGAGAGAGAGAGAGAGAGAGAGAGAGAGAGAGAGAGAGAGAGAGAGAGAGAGAGAGAGAGAGAGAGAGAGAGAGAGAGAGAGAGAGAAGAGAGAGAGAGAGAGAGAGAAGGCGTGTGTCTCTCACCCCATGGCGAGGAGGTACTGTGATCAGAAGATAATTGCGGGGCTCACGCTGCGACGCCCCACAGTCAAATGCAAAGCAGACTAAATTAAACCATGCTTCATTTAAATAGATGAAAAGTATACAGGGCCAATGGGTCCCCTCGTTCCTCCCGCTTCCCAGCGACACCGATTTTATACTGGATCAGCAGAAGCTCAAAGGCCTGCCGGAGAGGGCCTTAGTATGGGTGACAAGTGTTCAGCTGAGC
This sequence comes from Gadus morhua, assembly GCF_902167405.1. NCBI lineage: Eukaryota > Metazoa > Chordata > Actinopteri > Gadiformes > Gadidae > Gadus > Gadus morhua. The sequence goes on from NC_044050.1 coordinate 15,739,810, forward strand.
ATGGGATACTTAGGGACTCTGTAGAGGGAGTGTATGGATGCTGTGTGGACCGCCGGCTTGTTTGGGTTTTGGGCTTGGGTTTGTTTGTGTCTGTGGTTCTAGGGTCGTTCAGAGTCACAGCTCTAGTCTGCTGTTGAAAAGCATGTTTGTGAGAAATAATCTTGATACACATAAGATTTAATGGAGAATTAGCACATTGTTGTTGAGGATCAGCAGCCTGATGTCAAGAAAACATCGTTCTTGAGCACACAACAGATATTAAAGGTATAATGTACGTGTCAAACCGGCCCTAAACAAAGCCAGCGAACAAAGCCTTCGTATGCTCACGCTCTGCATCTGTTAAAACATTAGGATTCTATTCCATCTTTGGGTCATGCTACAAATTTAAACCAACATGTGCCAGTAAAAACTATTATAAACCTCCCCAAAAATATATGTGATGACCAAAATGTTCAAATATTCCTTTGTTGAGTTTTGAGTTAATTTTGTTGTTAAGTCAGGTAAAGTCAATAAAAAAATATTGGAGGCACAGAATATTAAAGGGGACATATTATGAAAACAACACTTTTCTTGGGATTTGAGGTGTTATTTTGGGTCTCTGGTGCTCCAACACGGATACAAACTTTGAAAAAAGTCTGTACATGATTTTTGGAGTGAGATATGCATTTCTGAAAGTACCCCGCCTACAGTTACCAAACAAGCGAGTCAGTTTCGGCGCCCCCTCCTACGTAGGAAGGGGGCACAGTTGAATCTTACCTCCCACTTCCTCACTCCCATCCAATCAGAGCATAGCTACGATTTTGTGGACCAGCGGACGAGCAGCTCCGGCGGGGGGAACTCGGCGGCAGCTCAGCGCCGGGAGTACAATCGCGAGATATCCCCCACTACGATTCTTTACTTGGTGTGGAAGTGCCAGAGACCTCAGACGCAGCCTTAGGATTCATAATATCATCCGAGGCGCACATAACTTTTGGCCATGATATTAGATATAATATTATATAAATACCCATACATAAAATTATTATTATTATATTATATTATATAGATATAGAGCTCCAGGAGTCCGCAAACGGCAACAATCACTTCTCCTCCATGCGGTGGTTCACTCTGACAGCTCATTGGTCAATGGGCAGCAGCTCATTTGCATTAAAGCTACAGACACCAGAAACAGCGTATTCTGAAGGGGCTGAAACATGGGGGAATAGCGGTAGGCGAGATTTTTTTTTCCTAAAAGCTATATCCGTCATACAGCTTCAAAAACATGTTTCTGGAACTCAAATACTATGCTTACTTGCAGGGAAAACGCCTCCCCTCTTCCTTTACCTCCTCTCCTCTTCTCTCCTCTCCTCTCCTCTCCTCTCCTTTCCTCTCCTCCCCTCTTCCTTCACCTCCTCTCCTCTCCTCTTCTCTCCTCTCCTCCTCCCCTCTTCCTTCACCTCCTCTCCTCTCCTCTTCTCTCCTCTCCTCCTCCCCTCTTCCTTCACCTCCTCTCCTCTCCTCTCCACTACTCTCCTCTTCTCTCCTCTCACCTCCTCTCCTCTCCTCTCCTCTTCTCTCTTAACCCCTCTGCTCCTCCCCTCTCCTCTCCTCCCCTCTTCCTTCACCTCCTCTCCTCTCCCCTTCTCTCCTCTCCTCTACTCTCCTCTCCACTCCTCTCCTCTCATCTCCTCTCCCCTTCTCTCCTCTCCTCTACTCTCCTCTCCTCTCCACTCCTCTCCTCTCCTCTCCTCTCCCCTTCTCTCCTCTCCTCTACTCTCCTCTCCACTCCTCTCCTCTCCTCTCCTCTCCCCTTCTCTCCTCTCCTCTACTCTCCTCTCCTCTCCTCTCCTCTCCTCTCCCCTTCTCTCCTCTCCTCTACTCTCCTCTCCT
>NC_044050.1:15746678-15750738 GCF_902167405.1 Gadus morhua
ATAAGAAATGTTAAAAGCGCCTGCTTCTATGTTTACAGGGCTCATAATTAGGAGAGCGATGCAGTTTAGCGGGGAAAGGGAGGGAGAGAGGGGAATGGTCTGATGCTGGAAGGCAAGCATGGGGTTTCCCTGGCAGTTCTCTAGGGCTTTAGCAGTTTCTTTTGTTCAAGGATAACTTTGGGATCTTTCAACCTGGACCCTATTTTCGCATCATTTTGGCTCTAAATGAGTAATGCAGACAACACTTTTAAAATGGTTCCAGTATTGAGCGAGAGGGCTATTGATAACCAAGGGCTGCAATGTGTTCACATCCTCTAAAAGGGGACGTGTGAAAAAATACAACTTTACAACTTCACTTCTCTTTATCTGGTCCATTTGTTAGTATGTGTAACCAAGTCTTGTTCAAGGAGAAATCTCGTGAGAGTTTGGTTGTTTTAGGAAATGTCCTAGTTGATGATATGATAATCTCAACCATGCTTCGCCCAAATCTTTTAGATAACACTAAGCTAGGCTTTTTGTAGTCCAACACAAAAAACTCTTGCCGTTACTCATCTCTCCACCTCTCAGGCACGTTTCCACTCTTCCTGCAACAACTCAACTATTGCAAAAGAAAGGCTTCTCCTTGAGCCAAAGTGCCGGCAAGGGTTTGTTGTGTTGGACTACAGAAAGCTTAATGTTATCTAAAAGCTTTCGCTGAAAGTGGGTTGAGAATGTAATGGCAATCGGAACATCTAGTGCCACAACTATATCAGAGACTTTAGAGCGAGACTTCTCCTTGGGCGAGACTTCTTCAGACACAATAACAAACAGACCAAGCCAATGGTTAAGTAAAAAAAAGTTGTGTGTCTCTGTAGAGATCCTTTCCATAATGTTGTCAGACACTTATAATAAGAAGATGTGCCTCTCAGTAGTAAAAACAAGCACTTTTAGAGGACCTGTAAACATTGAATGGGCTCTATTGACTCATAGAATTAAGTGGCAGCCTCGATTGAGGCTGAGTCGCTCTCGCTCAATACCTGAGCAATTTTGAAACGGTTGTCCGCATTAGAAACTCAAACCCAAAATGCTCGGAAAATAAGGTCCAGGTTGAAACCCCCCCCAAGTTATCCTTTAAGATACACATTCTCCCCTCTGCTACGTTAATGCTAAAATGCACAAGGGTTTATCGTTTGTCATTTATCATTCGTCCAAGTTCCGTGTTCCATGTTTGAGACTACCTGTGGGCCTCCTCCAGCAAGAAGTCCTAATCCCTACCTAAAAATGTGAAGTGTCTGCCAAATGACTAAATACTAGTAGGAAGAGCCATTAACCACTTTAATTTCCATATTTCAGCCATTGATGAAGTGTCCTTAATTAGGGAAGCCACAGTAAGCTCATTCCAAACTCTCAGTGGGTTTAAACTGTGTGTGAGGTGTGCGCTGATGAACGGTTAATAATATGAGTGGGGGTCAGTAATGGCTCGCTTCCCCCTGTGAGGCTGAAGATGGACAGGCCTAGATCTTGCTCCTAGCACCCAGCTGTGGGGCCCCGCAACACCTACACTGGACCCCCATAAAACATCCATACCTTCATCTTTAGGTACTCAGCCATAATACACACATGGTGTGTTTTTGTGTGTGAGTGGTGTGTGTGTGTGTCTATGTTTGCTTGTTTATGTGTGTATGTGTGTATGTGTGTGTATGTGTGTGTGTGTGTGTGTGTGTGTGTGTGTGTGTGTTTGTGTGTGTGTGTGTGTGTGTGTGTGTGTGTGTGTGTTGGGGGGGGGGGGGGGGGTGATAGTGTGTGTGTGAGTGTGTGTGTGTGTGTGTGGGGGGTGTGTGTGTGTGTGTGTGTGTGTGTGTGTGTGTGTGTGTGTGTGTGTGTGTGTGTGTGTGTGTGTGTGTGTGTGTGTTTTGCAACCAGCCATTAAAGTGTAGCCAGGGTGTCACTCTGACCTGGTCACTATGTGGGAGGATGGGCGTTAGAGAGAGAGAGAGAGAGAGAGAGAGAGAGAGAGAGCGAGAGAGAGAGCGAGAGAGAGAGAGAGAGAGAGAGAGAGAGAGAGAGAGAGAGAGAGAGAGAGAGAGAGAGAGAGAACAAGAGATAAAAAGGTAACAGATGAACAAGGGGACAACGAGAGAGGAAGTGGAAGACTTCCCCTTTAACAAGATATGCCTGTATTCCTGTATTCTTTCTTCCAAGGAAACTGAACAGTGACACGAGCGCTGTTCGGAAACCAAAATGAATAATGTGAGAATTTCGTGAACAACTCATCCAACAATCACAGACATGAGGAGACACACATAAATATACACACTGACAGTTATGGAGAGAGAATTTATTCAAATAAATTGTACTTATCGAGGTCAACTTATGTCTTGGGTTAGACAATCTTATCTTCTCTTCAAACACCAGGACATAATTCACTGTGTCCCATGATCGATTCACACAGTTGTAACTAGTGATCGACGCTAGCTGCTGAGGTTTCTTCTTCAGTGGTGGAGAGGAGCATCTATCCAACCACAGGTACATACCCTCTGATAGGTAGTGTATCCCAGGCGAATAAAAGCTTTATTTTGATAGATGAGCCATGTGGTATTCTGCAACACTCGATAAACTTCAAGTCTAAAACTGAATGAAACAATCCAACATGTTGTTATTTCATTCGAAGACATCGAAGCGTAAGTAATGTGGCTCAACCTTTGCTGAGTGCAAGATGCTCTCACGCCCAGGGGCCCACTTCTTACCTAGTCAAGGAGAAATAGCAACATGTGGATTGTTGAATCCACTGCTTTAGTCTCGTTATTTTACCAACCAGGTTTGGCAAAGTAAAACATGGCTCATCCGCCAACATGTATGTTTTTATTCGTCCAGGGGACCACCTGCTGTCAGAGGGTAAGCATTCCGCAAGACCGAAGACGAAACCTGAGGGGTCACGAGGATCTGATACACAGGGAAATTTGCCTTATGATTCAAATGCAAAAGTGTCACTTGATCCACATATGCAGATTCTGTAGTTGACTTTTTTGATATTTTTGCAAAATGTAAAACTTGGATTCATAGAGATTAATGTATTTTTACAAATCGTTGCACATTCATTCAAATGTCAATTGACAAGACACAAGTTAACTTGTACAGACAAGTTTACTCCTATCAGTATTAATAATGATGGCAGCAATCTCTCTGCATAACGGATGGTTATAACAGAAGGGGAGAGAGAGTGTAGAGAGAGAGGGCCAGGCAGGGAAGGAAGGGCAGATAAAAGAAAGCGAGGAGAAGGAACACAGCACGAGATGAGTCTGTGGTCTGGGGTGGAGGGTGTTTTCTAGGTGTCTGGCTGTAACAGCATGGCTCTCTACCCTGACACCTCCTCTCCTTATCATCTCTGCATTCCTGCACAGGGACACTCCCCTGACAAACTCACACACACACACACGCACGCACGCACGCACGCACGCACGCACGCACGCACGCACGTACGCACGCACGCACGCACACACACACACACACACACACACACACACACACACACACACACACACACACACACACACACACAAACACAAACACACGCACGCGCACGCACACACACACACACACACACACACACACACACACACACACACACACACACACACACTTCTCCTCCATGCTGTGTGTGTGGTTGTGTTTATGTGTCTAAGTGTGTGTGCGCAGGGGAAGGGGGAGTTTGAAATGATTTAATGCCCTTTTTTGAATTTAATAAAGACCAAGGAGGGAGAATGGAATAAAGAGACAAAAGAAAGATTGAAAATGCAAAGGAAAAGCACTGCAGAGAGGGAGAAGACAGGGGGAGGAGGAACATTTGTACAACATTTGTACAACACTTCACCAAATAACTCTTAGTGATTTTGTACGATTCAAACGCAACTCCAGAGAGTAATGTAACACACACACACTTTTTGGATTATTGATTGTTTTGCATTTTTTTCTAGTTTGTGCTTTGAAATGTTCATTCGTCCCTTGGCTTCTACAAACCTGAATACTCCTTCATGGTGTCTCCTCTCAGGTGCTAAAGTCCTAATCTGTCCAGGAATAAGAC
>NC_044050.1:15814230-15816730 GCF_902167405.1 Gadus morhua
CATAGACCCTTAGCCATTATAAGAAAAGTGAAGCTGTTTCCTGTGCACACCCCGAGAATTAAAATGTCATTACTGAGCTGGCACGACACAGCTACACAGGCAACAAGCAAAGGGAGAGAGAGACACACAGAGAGAAAGAGAGAGAGACAGAGAGAGAGAGAGAGAGAGAGAGAGAGAGAGAGAGAGAGAGAGAGAGAGAGAGAGAGAGAGAGAGAGAGAGAGAGAGAGAGAGAGAGAGAGAGAGAGAGAGAGAGAGAGAGAGAGAGAGAGAGAGAGAGAGAGAGAGAGAATGGAAAAGATAGAGACTGGGATGACACCCGAGCCTTTAATTAACCAAATGAATGGAAATGAAATCACTGGCGTTCAAGACGAGAGGGTGTGCAACAATGTTTGAATAAACTCAGCAATTATGGGATGGGAGTTAATGAAGCCAGCTATTGAGGAGGTAGCGACGGCTTCACAGGCTTCCCCTCCGCCGCTTCCTCTTTCCTCCTGGCCCCCGTTCAGACGGCCGGGAAGGGTGTGTGTGTGTGTGTGTGTGTGTGTGTGTGTGTGTGTGTGTGTGTGTGTGTGTGTGTGTGTGTGTGTCTGTGTGTGTGTGTGTGTGTGTGTGTGTGTGTGTGTGTGTGTGCGTGTCTGTGTGCGTGTGTGTGTGTGTGTGTGTGTGTGTGTGTGTGTGTGTGTGTGTGTGCCTGCTGCTGACCTGGGCCGATCTGAACGGCTGCATAACAGGAGCTGATTGTGGGCCAGGCTGTAGCAGCAGCATGGCCGCTGTCTGCTGGCTTACTGCTGCTGTAAGTCGTGATGCTTACACACTGATTCTCTATTCTCTTTCTCTCTCCTGCACCCGACGGATGTAGTCCACTGGCCTGTCTACTGTCCCCTTCACTGGGTCTTAACCACCAGCCAGCTACTGTCAGGTTATGGTTTTCCTCTCCCTACAGGGCCCCACGGAGGAGGATAGTAGACAGAGATTGAGAGATTGAGATTTGGAAAGAGCTAAAGAGAGAGAGATTGAATGAGAGAGACAGAAAGAGATGGAGAGGTTGAAGGGGAGTGAGAGAGACATAGAGAGATTGAAGGGTAGAGAGGGAGAGATTAAAAGAGAGAGAGAGAGAGAGAGAGCGATTGAAGGAGAGATAGAGAGAGATATTGAAGGAGAGAGGGAGGATGGTAGGGGGCATGTAGAGGACAATCATTAGGACGCCCAGACAGAGGGACGAGGAGGAGACGGAGAACTGGCTGTGATGGTGAGAGGAAGGGTGAGGGAGACAAAGAGACAGAGAGAGAGAGAGAGAGAGAGAGAGAGAGAGAGAGAGAGAGAGAGAGAGAGAGAGAGAGAGAGAGAGAGAGAGAGAGAGAGAGAGAGAGAGAGAGAGAGAGAGAGAGTGTGAGGAAGGTCCCTGAGCATCTGGCGATGCATTGTGGGGGGCCGGCAGTCCCTGTCATTAATAGTGATGACATCATTTAGGCCATCAGGACTAAACGAGCCGGTTAAGAGAGAGGCTTCTCCGTCAAGACGTTGGCGCGGAGATGACAAGTGTGAGGGGACACTGTGTACACGGTTTTGATGATACATAGTCAAGTTGTTGGTGAACAAATGTTTGCCATGGCGCTACCAAAACCTCCTTGAACGTTACCGTGGGATCGTGTTTCTGTTGATGTCTAGGGCATAGTGCTAGCACATTGAATGTCCCTTTGATTCGATCTCAAGCCTCCTAACTCAGTGGCAAGCGAATGGAACGGTGCATGAGATGGAAAAGTGCATGAGATGGAAGAGTGAACGAGATGGAGCAGTGCGCGAGAGTCAATTAGATCCGGGACTAACTGATGAGGTAATGGTTCATAGCTGCCCTACTGTCTTGCATGCAGGGCAATTAACTTGTCCAGGAACAAACCAGCGACGGTGTTCTGTTTTCAATGTGCAGCCTTATTTGAATGTACCCGGCTAAATGAAGTTAGAACATTCACAGTGCAATGTCGAAGGTCACACACACACACAGACACACACACACACAGACACACACACACACACACACACACACACACACACACACACACACACACACACACACACACACACACACACACACACACACACACACACAGGGTGGGTGGCGGTGGGTGGGTTGGGGGCTGGGCCTTTTGAGCGGGAGATTATTGGTGTGCCACAGTTTACAAGGGATGTGCGGCCATTAGGGCTGTTGTTGGTGGAGAACCAAACCACTGGCTCAATCTGCCATGAAATACTAGCCTGCTGCAATATAACCTGAGCATCTGCACCAGAGTGGAAACAGATGAGCGCTTCAAGGATACAATGTGGTGATTTTTCTCTGGGTTGGTTTTTGTTTTGTACGCTTGCGCGTCTGTGGCGGTGGCTCGTCGAGGCATGGACGAGCCCCGCGATGAGGGTGGGGGAAATGATTATTGTTTTGGTTTGCATGTGACATGTGTTGATGTGTCGGGGTGAAAGTGTCGGTCTGTGTGGGGACTTGCGCGA
>NC_044050.1:15821730-15824230 GCF_902167405.1 Gadus morhua
GTCGGGTAGGGGGGGGAGAAAGTGTTCGCAAATGCACTTTTTTTTCTTGGAGTTTGAAAGGACTTTGCCGCCCTAATTGAATTAGCTGGCTTATTAGCGTTATGGAGTGTGCGCTTGGCGGTATTTGGCGGAGGGGAATTGAAGTGCAGTATTAGTTTAACTTCTAATTTTACACTCGCCAGACAAATGATTTTCCCTCCGCTGCAGTTAGCATGGACAGTGCCGCACGCTAACCTAATATGTTTCTGCCGTGTGTAAGTGGCAATTTGTCCCCATAAACTCAACAGGGGAACAAAACTCATTCACCCAGACGAGTGCATATTTTCAATCCAGTACACATACTTTTATAGCCAATGGAGTTGTCCATTTGGGAGCGAGAAATATATATATATATATATATATTTATATATACAAATATATATAAGGACATTGCTGATGTAGATAGAGACAAGCAACATGAAACGTCTCTGTTGGTTTAATAGCTAAATATTGCTTGAATCAAAATTGCTGTGGTCAAAACACACACACACACACACACACACACACACACACACACACACACACACACACACACACACACACACACACACACACACACACACACACACACACAGCATCTCATCCATTCTCCTGATCTTGGTCTCATCATCGAGTGACAACAAATAACCTTCCTTCCCGACGTTATCACCTCAGCTCATGGCCTCGGCATGTAGAGTCCCAGGGCTCCAGTATTTTAAGCCCAGAAGCGGCCCCGTCCCATCACCCCCAGCGCGGTCTCACAACACCGCCTGTGCTTCAGCACACTGCTCCTTAATGTCCCATCAATGACAGATCGGGCTAAAATAAGTTTCCCCGTCCCCCCTCCCTTCCCTGTCCCCCCTAAGTCACCTCTCTTTGGGGGTCTCATTATATGGGTGGTGTTCAAGCACCCCCTAATTGGCCCCAATATGGGCCACAGAAGGCGGGGAGAGTCTGGGGACCGGGCGAGACACATGGTTAACCCAGAGACAGGTGACCAAAGTCAGCCGGGGAGACCCCCGAGTAAGGAGGACCCGCAGTCGGGGGGGGTGATACTGGGCTTGGTAAAGCTCGCGTCTGACGTTAGCGAAGTGAACAAACATTTCATTAATTTATAACAGGGGGTACAACTTGAGTGTAGGATTATTTCTGCTAATGAGTGTGTGCTTCTGTGTGTGCGTGTGTGTGTGTGTGTGTGTGTTTTTGTGTGTTTGAGTGTGTGCGGTGGTGTACTGTGTGTCTCTCATTCTGAATTCAATATGAAGGCTAAGTTCACAGGACACGGCAGAAGCTTTCAACAAAGCCTTGGTGAAAGAAAGAACGAAAGAAAGAAAGAAAGAAAGAGAGAAAGAAAGAAAGAAAGAGAGAAAAAAAAGCGACACAGAGGCAACCACAGACAAAGGAGCAGGAACTTGTGTATCCCTGTTATTATTTATTTGTGTTTATTTCACACTGGAGCACTGCTGTGTATTCCCTGCTGCACACGACAGAGTGGAGCAGGCTGGTTAACTGCTGTTCTGACATTAGCTGAGTGTAGTCACAGCATTTGGCCTGGGGACAAACGCTAGAAAGGCCTTATTAAATATGAATGCCAGACCCCCCCTTCCTCCTCTCTTCCTCTCATTCCCCCTTCCCTCCCTGGTGAGTATGTGCCTGTGTGTGTGTGTGTGTGTGTGTCTGTGAGTGAGAGTGAGAAACGCTGTTTGTCTGTTGGCGTGTGTGCATGCATGTTTCTCAGTGTGTGTACGTGTGTATGTGTGTATGTGTCTCAGTGCGTGCATTTGTGCATGTGTGTGTTTATGTATGTGTGTGTTTTTTGTGTGCATGTGTCCCAAATGTTTATGTGTGTGCGAGTGCGCGTGTGCATGTGTCTCAGTGTGTATGTGTGTGTGCTTGTGCGTGCCTGCCTGGGTGGGTGGCATGCCTTTTTGCTCTGTCACATCGTGTCCCCGCCGTTTGTTTACTCACACTGACAGAGATACACTAGCAAGCTGTTAGCGCACACTGCCTGCGCTCGCTAAGCAAGTGCCAAAGAGCCTGCTAATGCTCCACTTCATGTTAATAATACATTCCTGCGCCAGCGCTAGGCAGCTAGTTAGCTAGCGCCCCGGCCCCAGCTGTCTGAACTATTTTACAGGCTGATGAATCTGTTAACCGCCACGTCACTCTCACTTTGTGTGTGTGTGTGTGTGTGTGTGTGTGTGTGTGTGTGTGTGTGTGTGTGTGTGTGTGTGTGTGTGTGTGTGTGTGTGTGTGTGTGTGTGTGTGTGTGTGTGTGTGTCTGTATGTGCGTGGTAGCCTAGCCTAGCGTATGTAAGTGTCATTGTCACTTGCTGTTAGCTCTCGTGGTATCACACACACCGGGAGAACCCAGTGGAGCGGGAAAACGATGCCAGGCTAAGCTAACACACGTGTACCACCCTAGCCAACCTCCCCCTCCACATTATCCCCCTACCGTTCCACCTATGCCTGGGGCAGTGTG
>NC_044050.1:15834230-15844230 GCF_902167405.1 Gadus morhua
TTAGACTCCTACTCCGCCTTTCCCATGTTTGTTTCTCGCCTCTTCTTTCTCTCTCTCTCTTATAGTGCTATAGTGCTCTCTCTCTCTCTCTCTCTCTCTCTCTCTCCCTCCCTCTCTCTCTCTCTCTCTCTCTCTCTCTCTCTCTCTCTCTCTCTCTCTCTCTCTCTCTCTCTCTCTCTCTCTCTCTCTCTCTCTCTCTCTCTCTCTCTCTCTCTCTCTCTCTCTCAATTGCTCTCTCTCCCTCTGTCCCAGAGTCCCTGAGCAGCCCTATTTGAACCGGAGCCCTTGAGCTGGTGGGATCCCAGAGTCCAGGAGGGGTCTGTCACTGGGCAGGTGGTTTGATCTGGGTCTGAGGGTCTGGGGGTCTGGGTAGGAGGAGCTTTATGAGATAGGGGCCACAAAGGGTCGGCCTGGGGCCCTCAGAGTCTGGGAGCCGCGGCCCGGACCAGAGCTCACATACTGATCACAGATGATGTCTGTACTTAGGCAGTATCAGCCTATGTGTGTGTGTGTGTTTTGTGTGTGTGTGTGTGTTTGAATGTGCGCGTGCATGTGTGTGTCTGTGTGTCCCTTGATGACGGCGGCTTGGTATAAATCTGCTGTGACAGTGAGCCCCGGTGTTTACATCATGGTATAGATCTCTCCATGTGGGTAGGTCATAAGATAGGGAGATCATAGCACACACTGGTGCTGTGATCACCATGTGATCATATCCTCTCCACTGCCCTTCCTTCCTCCCATTTTCTGACTGCCCTTCATTCCTTTTTTCCATCTTTCTTTCTTTCTTTCTTTCTTTCTTTCTTTCTTTCTTTCTTTCCTTCTTTCTTTCTTTCTTTCTTTCTTCTTCTTTCTCTTTCTATCACACTCTATCCGTCTCTATGATGCTGTGTGTCTGTCTTCTCTTTTCATCTCTCTCTCTCTCTCTCCCTCTCCCTCTATCTTTCTCTCTCGCTCTCTCTCTCCCTCTCTCTCTCTTTCTGTCTCTCACTCTCCCTCTCTCCCTCTCTCTCTCCATCTGCCTCCCTCCCTTTGGCTTAAAGTTTCCCAATAGTGCATCCAGCTGGGTCATATATGGCTCCACTTCATAAACAACCGTGACTGTCCTGCGGTACACGCACGGCCATTCATCAGCGGACAGAGTCATAGCTCAGTTTCATCATTGTCATCTGATTTCACTCGCATTTTTCCGGCCGTTGGTCATCTCCTCTTGATTCAACCGTGTGTGACTGTTGGGACGCGACGGAGGGGGATAGGGAGGGATGTGCTCGGGAGAATCGTGACTGCATCGTCTGTGCGTGTCCGCGTGAGAATCGTGACTGCATCGTCTGTGCGTGTCTGCGTCTGTGTGAGTGGTTATTACAAGGGGGTTGTGACGGGCGTGTTGGGCGGTAATGACAGCTGACGATCGACAATGGAGACTTGAAAAAAAATGCTTATCTTCGGAACAGATGTCCATCTTCCACGATTTGTTGAAACACTTTTCTCACTGCGCTGCATGAGCGGCTTCAGCTGATGTCGTGTTTCACTCTTTAACGAGAAATGATCAAAAAGAGTAATTTGAAGCATGGGGTTTTTATTTAACCATCGCCCTCGCCAGAAGGGATATGTGTTGAAACAACGGAGCCAAACTCAAATTTATCCACTTTCTTTCTTGACTAATACACGTCTTTAAGACCCAGACGTGCATATGGTCCCGCTAACATATTGCCCTGATCCGTATCCCATGAGCCCTTGCAGCTTGGATCAGAACCAAGTTGTCTGTCCTGTGTCACCCCCAGTCTCCTGGACCGCTGGGACTTATATATATATATATATATATATATATATATATATAATATAAAATACTTTTTACTACTACCTCAAGGGGAAGAGCAGTGTTTGAAGTTTCTCCCAAGTGTGCACGCTGCTCTGACAGCTGCTTCGAAGATGAGAAACTGATAAATCACACGTGCACTCTCCATCGCACACACGTGCGCACACACAAGACACGCAAACACAGACCCACACATGCAAGACGCACGCATGCCCGCACACACAAGACGCAGAGTTGCACGCACACACAAACACACAGTGACTGGTATTTAGAGTTTCTGTTGACCTTTAGTTTTTCACTTCCAGCAACGCTAACAGTTACCGCTTTTCCATTTGTATTCTAATCAGTGGGTTTTAATAAGGCTTGTCAAACACATTGACGGCTCCATAATAAAAACACAAACAACTTAATTCATTCTTACAGCACATAGACTCAAACCTTTCCTATTTGTTTAGTCTCAAAGACCAAAAAAAAAAAGGAGAAGGGAAGAGAGGAGAGGCGAGGAGAAGCGAGAGAGGTCCCAGGTCTCGGCATGAATACACAGAAACACATGCTCCTTCTCTCCTCCTTCTCCTGCCCGGCCTCACCAGGGGAACTCACGCCCCATTTGGTTCCCATTAGCATAGCTCTGGTCCCTGTGCCCCGTGTCAGAGCACACACACACACACACACACACACACACACACACACACACACACACACACACACACACACACACACACACACACACACACACACACACACACACACACACACACACACACACACACACACAGCTGCAGCTCTCAGGACAGGGACCCCCTCGCACCGCCACCACCAGGGCCTGGGGGCCTCAAAGCAGAACTGACATGTAAGGGGAAGGGCCTTATACGCTGGGGAGGGCGGAGGGGTTCAAAGGGAAGAACTTCTCTTTTATTTATTTTTCTCTCCTCGGTGCATATTTGTGTAGTGCGCGTGCTCTTATATATTTGGCGTTTTCAGTTCTCTCTATATGTTTTTTCGCTCGACGCTGTGAAAGTCAGTGAGCAAATGATTAATCATTGTTTATCTTTCAGCAGCTTGTAAGGAAAGGAAAGGAGCTTTTCAAGGCGAAACCTGAAGCATTAAGTCAAACAATCAAGAATTAGCCTTGGCATATAGCGCTTACATCAACCCCCCCCCCCCCCCCCCCATCCGCCCCTTCTGAGTTCTGTAGCGTGCCGCGTGTTTAACTACAAAGACATGCGCTCTCTGGCATATTTCGCCGTGTCACATGTTTCCAATATGGACGCCGTGAGGTTCCGACAACCTATGCATGGGGGCCAACGCTTGCTCCAAGACACGCACGGCTGATGTTGTCCCTCTCCCTCTCTCTCTCCCCTCTCTCTCTCTCTCTCTCTCTCTCCCTCTCTCTCTCTCTCTTTCCTCCACACGTTGGCCGCACATTTCTGGCAGGAAATTGACGGCATTTCAGCAGCTAACTCTCAGATGAGATAATATCTTGTGGGTGGAAGACAAGGACAAGATGCTCCCAGTGTTTTACAGTGACCCAAAACAGAGACAAATTCTATACGCACACGCGCAGCTCAGGGCTGCTGAGCACACAGGCGAGACGAGATGCAAACAGACACATGCGCACATTTTCACACACACACCGACACACTCACATACGCGCACACGACACACAACACACAGGTTTTTCATTTAGATGTAAGCTTTAGTAACTCACCAAACAAGAGCTGTGGTCTGTGGCCGTGTGTCGAACATGCTGAAGGTTTCAATTAAGGAGGGAGAGAGATGCAGCAGTCACTCATTCAAGGCCTCCATCCTACAGAGGATTCTCCTCTCTCCTTCTCTCGCTCCCTCTCCTTTTCTCCTTCTAGCCCTCTCTCCTATCCTACTCCCCTCTCTCCCTCTCCCCCCTCCCTCTTCTTTTCCGTCTCCCTCTCCCCTATCCTCTCTGTCTCTCTCTCACTCACCCTCTCCCGCTCTCTCTAGAAGGCACATGGAAGGCACTACTAGAGGAAAGGGGAAAGGGGAAGTTGATGCACTTTACTGTACTAACTTCATCGTCTGCTAACAGTTCAACGATAGGGAATGTGAAGTTGCGGCTATGGTAAAAGCACCATGCCTAGCATCTTTTAGGCCCTTGGTTCAGTCTCACAAGATGACCCTTTCCAATAATCCAACAATTAACGTTCACATCACCGAGGCAGGGACATGGTTTACATATCTTTAGACTACTTGACAAAGGCGTGGGATTGTATTGACTGTAGCCCACATGTTCGCTCCTCATCTAAGTCCACTTGGAGACGACTTTGAGTGGAAACACACACACACACACCCACACACACACACACACACACACAGACACACACACACACACACACACACACACACACACACACACACACACACACACACACACACACACACACACACACATTTCCTGCTGTTTTCGTCTCCATCTGTCCTTGTAGGAGAGAGTCACTTTAATTGAGAGCGTTTCCCAATCTGATTCTGGCCACCCCTGCTGCCTCTCCGCTGTTTATACAACAGGGCTGGGACAGAGTAGCGCGCGCCAAGCAAAACATCCATTTACCTCCAACGCCAAGGCGTAGCTCTTCAGGCTAGCGGCGGGCTGCACACACGCACACACACACACACCCTCATGCACACTTCACACCCCCCAGATAAGAGCGGGAAATGGTGTGTCGTTTTATGTGGCAGGTTTAGGCCTGGTCGTGACAATAGCAGCACAGGAGCTCGGAGCGCTGGGAGTTTTGTTTTCATCCGTTGTCTGCTTTTAATTGCTATGGGGCTTGGGCGGGGGGGGGGGGGGGGGGGGGGGGGGGGCTTCACACTTCTTTTCTCCATTTCTCTGTCCCTTCTTTAACATACAAACACACAATCACTCACACGCACACGCATGCAGATATTCACACACACACACACACACACACACACACACACACACACACACACACACACACATGCACGCCCCTGTGTCCTCTTCCTCACCGTCGTCCCCCTGAGGTTGGGAGCCAAAGAGGAAACCGTGGCGAGACGCTAACAGGGTGACTCATGCTCCGTATCGGGGGCCAGGACACACACACACACACACACACACACACACACACACACACACACACACACACACACACACAGACACACACACACACAGACACAGACACACACTCACACTCACACAGGCGCAGCCCTGCTGTGACAAATATGTGCCGAGCGCAGCAGGGGGATGTAGGGCCCACGCTTGTCCCAGCCGAAGAGCAGGACATGGGGGTTCAACCGAGCCAAATGCCCCCCCCCCCCCCCCCCCCCCGAACCCCCCTCATCCCAGCCCCCCTCGTCCTGGGGCCAGGCGTTGAGTGTACACAGGCGAACACCAAAGTCATAAAACATGTCCTTCCTTATCTTTGATTTCTTTTGTTCTTCGTCTCTCTTGACCTTCTGTCTGTGGCTAGGATATTCTTGTCGCGGATACACATCTTTGACACTCATTGCGTGACAAAATGAATTTAATGGGAGTGGGAGTGTGGCGCCTGAGCCAAAAGGTGCTGGGTTCGATCCCCCATGTACACAGCGTATCGGTCGGTAGGCATCTTGGATCAAGGTTTCCAACCCTACCTGCTCCATAATGGAAATAACTGTAGGCAGCCTTTGGATAAAAGCATCTGTTAGGTGAATCACCATGATTCATTTCTCGCCGACTTGACGTGAAGATCAAGCCACTGTGTGTGGAGCCCTGAATGACAACATGCTCAGCTCCCCCGTCCCTCCCTGTCTCCCCCCTCTCCCCCTCATGCTCCTCTCGCTGTGGGGAGGAGCAAGGCCCTTTAATGTGTGCTAATGCTGCTAACTGCTTAATGGGCCTGATAGGAGCGGGTTGCCGCTAGCTGCTAGCGTAATAACTCTGTGATTAAAGGGTGTCTTGTCACAGCAGAGACCCCCACAGTAGCTGGTGGCATGCTGCATAATTGCTGTATCAGACGGAAACCCCCCATCACCAGCCCCGCCCCCACCCCCGCCCCCACCTCCTTTAAACTATGCTGTCAGCTGTCGAGGCGAGGCGTGTTTGATATTTCCATCTGTTTATTTCCTCGTCGCTAGGGCGACCGTGGCGGCGGTAGTTAATTAGAGCACAGCTTTGTTTTTTTTCGTGTCACCACGTTCAACCCCACACATCACGGCGAGCACCAGTTTGTCCTCGCTAACCCCTCGGCGCTTTTACAGTTCCCGGCTTGATTTTTTATATTTATATTTGAATGGTGGATGTTGGAATATTTTATTCTGGTACATTTTTGTAGAAGGGTAAACACAAGACCTAGGCCTACGAGGTGTCATCTCCCAAATCACATGTATATTAACTGATTATCACACATTGGTATTAGCATGAACACAAGATGTACACGTTGAAAAATACAGCTGTTATAAATGATTGTCTGCGTTGCTGCTGAGCCGTCAAAGTTTGATTGCAGGGACTGTTTGATGTACTCCGCCGACACCCACACCTGTCCGCCTGAGTCCGTATCAGTCTCTCTGGCTGGCTACGGGGCAACCGCTATGTGAGCTAAAGCTAAAGCGCACCTCATAATAAATAATCCTAGCTTACCATGAGGATTTCCCCACGCCACCTGGAGAGCCCCGAAAAATGCTCTCGCTCTAAAATAATCTCCGTGTTCTGTTTGGTGCCGGTGTCAAACGGCGCGGTGACACACCAGTGAGAGGTGGTGTAATCTACATTTAATCTCGGATTAGCCGCTGTTCACTTTGATGCTTCCATTTGCTAATCGGTCTTTACAACGGCGGCAGGTACGGGCTGTGCTCCGGGCCAAGGTGTAAAGGGGTGGGAAACTGCTTATCCACATGGCTTTTATGGCCCCGTCGTATAGAAGTGGATAAAAAAAACCTAGAGTCAAGTGGTTTAATCCGGGGATAATCGCATCAAGCACAGATACGCTCTAATGGGGGCACATTCGGCTGACTTTTATTGTGATGTCTATGAACTAAAGTGTGATCATTGAGGTTTTCATTTCTCCGTCGCTGTTTGTGAGGTGGTTTTGTGTCAGTTCCAAGGCAGTTTTGTCAAGACGAAGCCTGTGTGTCATGTCTGATAGTGTGTGCATAGTCTATACGACCTCTGGTTGAGAAATATACGTCAATAACACGTCATATATTTGGACTCCCACCTTTAACCCTCCCAGTCTGTTTGCATTTATATATGAAGGTGTGTGTGTGAGTGTGTGTGTGTGTGTATGTGTGTGTATGTATGTGAGTGCATGTGTCCGTATGTGTCTGCGTATATATATATATACTGTATTGTATAACATTACATTCATATTTCAAATTATGTGATACCACCATATATATATCATTGTTAACGGCTTTGCTTATCAAAACCAAACATTTTCAAACAAGCCACACACTGAAATCATGTTAATATTTCAATTTTATGTAGGCTACTCGTGAAATTTCTTCCCACAAATAGGGAATGACTTTTATGCGTGTTTCTCTCTGTTGACGCCATAAACGCTTTTCACCTCTGCGCGTTGATAAAGCGAGCTAAACTCTCAATCTTTCTGTCTTTTCTTATCTATTGTCTTTAATCAATATCACGTACAAGAGAGGTCGTTGTCTGGGTTGCCTTGTAATGTCTCTTTCTCTCTCGCTCTCTCTGACCCTTCCAGGCTATCCGCTGCACTCTGGTGAACTGCACGTGTGAGTGTTTCCAGCCAGGGAAGATCCACCTACGGACATGTGACCATTGCAAACACGGCTGGGTGGCTCACGGTAAGACAGCCGCCATTTTGAATTTCACCCAGAAGCTCTCTGAGTTTCACTCCTATAACCTTCTATAACCTAACCTATAACTGCCGGTTTTGTGGCCCTCAGTTCTTTATCAGATCTTTTTTATTACGAAATTGAGTACTGAACATGACCCACAACGCTGCATTTAGACTTATTCTCTCTTATTACCTCATTCACTCTGTCTCTCTTTCTCCCCAATTCCTCTATCCCCCTCTCCTTGTTTTCTCTCTAGTCATTACTTTCTCTGTACTTTATCAGTCCCCCTCTCTTTATTTTTATCTCCCTCTCGCCTCATGTCTGCTGAACCTCTCTCTATCTCTGCGTCTCTCTCTCTCTCTCTCCCTCCTAATGTTCTGTGCACCTCTCTCTATAAACGGGTGGGATGTGGACTTTAGGGCTCTCGGAGGTCTGCTTCAGGCCCCTCGTAAAGCGTCCTCTCGGGCCCCTGAAGAGAGAACTGAGGGTCCGACTTGGACCTCATTTGAACCGTCTGTTGCGGGGGGGAGGGGGGGGGGGGGGGGGAATAAACATGCAGCTCCCTTCGCATGTTTCAGGAAGACAAATAGGACAGGGATAGTTTAAATCTCATGTCATGCTTAAAAACGCAAGCAATGAAGGGCTGCTGTTTTCCCCCCACACACACACACACACATTTCTTATTGCCTTCCTTGAGGATCTAACAAACACACGCACCTGTGCGTCACAGTTCAAAATAAAAGCCTCCATCTTAAATCCATTACATTACGCAAAATAAATAAACAAGTCAGTCCATGACCGTTGAAGACCAAAAGACAAACTACCCCCCAAAACAAGTAGCGGCTTGTGTATGGCGTCCAAACTGTCTTTTGGTTCAGTGGTTTGTCATCCCCCCCCCCCCCCCCCCCACCTTTAGTGCTCTGTGAGGTTGTCAGTACCTGTACAGCACACATCAAACATAGAATATGCAAGGAGCAAGGGGAGGGACGGGGAGGGAGGGAGGGAGGGAGGGAGGGAGGGAGGGAGGGAGGCATGAGGGGACCACACCTTGTGACTTTTTCACACGTGCATAAAAAAACAGCTGAGGAGGAGAGCAGAAAAGTACAAAGGGAGCGAAGGAGGGAGGGGGACAAAAAAGAGGCACATAAAAGAAAACACCTGTTTGGCCCTGGTCTGCAGGAGAGAGAGAGAGAGAGAGAGAGAGAGAGAGAGAGAGAGAGAGAGAGAGAGAGAGAGAGAGAGAGAGAGAGAGAGAGAGAGAGAGAGAGAGAGAGAGAGAGAGAGAGAGAGAGAGAGAGAGAGAGAGAGAGAGAGAGAGAGAGAGAAGGAAAGAGAGAGAGAGTCGCAGGCCCTTCAGCACTGCTCAGAAACCCTGTTGACTATAAAAAAATCTCTATCCCTCTGAACTGTCAGCTGCCTGTCTCTCCGCACCCCCCCTTACCTCCCCCACACTGTCTCTCGCTCTCCCACCCCCCCCCCCCCCCACCCCCCCCATACCCTCCCCCCCGCCTCCTCTCATGTTGGCAGTGGCTCTGACAAGTAGTTCTTCATTTTTTATTGTGTTCGTGTCTGGCCGCACTGCCTTGTCAGGCAAACGCCCTCCTTCAGCGGGGGGGGGGGGGGGGGGGGGGGGGGGGGGAAGAGGAGAAAAGTTTGAAGAAAAAGAAAGAAAGAAAGAAAGAAAGGAAAAAAGCCATGTGAGGATCAGAGAGAAAAGACCCCACCAGGTGTCACCCAGACTGACAGAGAGACATGGAGAGAGACATGGAGAGAGAGAGAGAGAGAGAGAGAGAGAGAGAGAGAGAGAGAGAGAGAGAGAGAGAGAGAGAGAGAGAGAGAGAGAGAGAGGGGGAGAGAGGGAGAGGGAGAGAGAGAGAGAGACGGGAACAGGAGAGTGAGTGCAAGCGAAGCATCAGAGAGAGAGAAAGAGAGAGAGAGAAAGGGAGAGGTTAGGGAGGGAGGATGATGGGAGAGAGGGAGGGAGGGAGGGATTGAGGAATGGAAGGAAAACCGCCTGACCAGGTGTCACCCAGGCCGACCCGCAAAATGGAAAGGAAGGAAAGAAAATAGAAAGAGAGGGGTGAAAAATGGGCGAACGAGACGTTACTGAAAGAAACAAGGTTCACGTTGAGGACGGAGAAAGGGAGAGAAAGAAAGAGGGCGAGAAAGAGAGAGAGAGTGAGAGAGAGAGAGAGAGAGAGAGAGAGAGAGAGAGAGAGAGAGAGAGAGAGAGAGAGAGAGAGAGAGAGAGAATCAGTGAGAGAAAGAGAGAGAGACAAACAGTAAGAGACAGGGAAATTGGGCACTGTCAGGTCGGAGCAGAACTGACTTCAACAGAGCTTGATTGAGGAGAAGGAGGAGGTGGAGGAGAAGAAGACGAAGGAATACAGAGGAGGAATACGGCGG
>NC_044050.1:15849230-15854230 GCF_902167405.1 Gadus morhua
CCTGTCACCCCTCACCTCCCCGTTTGATAGCAGCAGATGGAATTTCTATCAGTTCTGGCCTGTACATTTTTTCCCCCTCTCTCTTTTCCTCTCTTTCTCATTCCTTCCCGTTTTCGTACTCTTTCGTCGTTCCTCTTCATCTTTCTCTCCCTCACTCACACATATTGTCTCGTCGGCCTTGCTTTTTGTCAATCTTTGGCTCTGCGTCGAGTCAAAATTACACAGAGAAAGGAAACGCAAGATAGAGAGGGTGATCGAGACGGATAGACAGACCGAAAGAGGGGGAGAGAGAGAGAGAGAGAGGGAGAGAGAGTGGAGCCAACATATGGTCCTAAGCCCAGTGTTTTCCTGAGCGACATTCTCAGTAATGTTCTGTCCTTGTAGAACATCGAGCTGCCTCCTATTTTATGAGATGTGGTTTTCCTGACTCCGCACTGCTTCCAGGAGACCCAGATGGAACCTCTAACAACCACTTCACCACACACACACACACACACACACACACACACACACACACACGCAAACACACACACGCAAACACACACACAAAGACACACACACACACACACTCACTCAAACACAGACGCATGCAGTCACACACGGACACATGCACATAAACGTACACACACACATGCAGGCCTGCACCACAAACACACACACACATGTAGTCAAGCACCGCACACACACACACACACACACACACACACACACACACACACACACACACACACACACACACATACACATAAATACACACAGGCAGACAGACACACACACACACACACACACACAGTCTGACCCCTAATTGCATAGACATGCTTCCATTCACACACAAGCATGCACACACTCACAGACACACAAATACACACACACACACACACACACACACACACACACACACACACACACACACACACACACACAGGAATGCAGATGCTAACTATCAGGGTTGCACACGAACGCCAACACAATCACACTTGTCTAGCGAGCAGCCCGCAGAGACCAGCTATTGTTCACTCTACCTTTCTACTATTACCTCCACATGAGAGAGTGAGAGAGAGGAAGAGGGAGAGAGAGGGAGGGAGAGAGAGAAAGAGAAACAGGGAGAAAGGGAGTCAGAGAGAAAGAGGGAGAGAAAGAGGGAAGGAGAGGATGGTAAGAGAGAGAGAGAGAGAGAGAGAGAGAGAGAGAGAGAGAGAGAGAGAGAGAGAGAGAGAGAGAGAGAGAGAGAGAGAGAGAGAGAGAGAGAGAGAGAGAGAGAGAGAGAGAGAGAGAGAGAGAGACTCTGAGAGCAGGGGGTACAATGGGGCCATTTTATTCAAATAAGCTGACATCTGGGCACACCGGGTCCTGGCTTATCTTGGGTTGCAGTAAGGAATGCGTGTGTGTGTGTGTGTGTGTGTGTGTGTGTGTGTGTGTGTGTGTGTGTGTGTGTGTGTGTGTGTGTATGTATGTGTGTAGAGGTAATGTTTGCCAAACTGCGTATGTGTGCGAGTGAGTGCGACGGTTGTCCATGTGCGTGACTGTTTGTGGCAGCACATGCGTTTACATTGTGAGGAACACATTCACCGCATGAATATTAACTCAATCTTAATTTTATTTACTAAACACATACGGTTAATAATTACAGTGTGAGGGGGTGTGTGTGTGGGGGGGGGGCAGCTGTTTGCGGAGGTCACGTCGGTGCTGCACTAAGGGCTGTAAGCATAATGCTGTACATGTGTACCTACACATGTTGAATATAAGATGTAATTACATGGATTAGAGTGCAACAAGGTTTTGTGTAAGACAGGAAACCATTTCCAGTCGCAGGTGGTTCCTGGGGCCACAGCCGAGGTACTGGTCGGCTCTCTCTCCTCTTTCTCTCTTTCGTCCTTTTCTTCCCTTTTTCCACTTCTTTTCTCCGTCCCCTGCTCCCCCCCTCCTCCCTCCCTCCCTCCCTCCCTCCCTCCCTCCCTCCCTCCCTTTTGCTCCGTCGACTGTGAAGGTCGCGGTACCTCTTGATCTGCACCCGGGAAACTTCCATTTTAGGTAGTCGTGGGCCTCGGCGCCATGCAGCATCAAACTCACCCCCCTCCCTCCCCTCCGCTCGCACAATATCCTCCCGACGCCACTCTCCTTGCCCTCCTCCTCCTCTCTCCTCCATCCCCCTCCTCCCCACTTCTCCACCACCTCTTCCTCCTCTCTCCTCCATCACCCCCTCCTCCTCTCTCCTCTTCTCTCCTCCATCACCTCTTCCTCCTCTCTCCTCCATCACCCCCTCCTCCTCTCTCCTCTTCTCTCCTCCATCACCTCTTCCTCCTCTCTCCTCCATCCACTCCTCCTCTCTCCTCCTCCTCTCTCCTCTTCTCTCCTCCATCACCTCCTCCTCCTCTCTCCTCCATCCTCCCCTCCCCTCCCCTCTCCTCTCCTCTCCTCCATCACCTCCACCATACTTCCCTCTCCCCAACCTGCTTTGTGTTATCACTCACTAAAGCCCCTCCGTCTTGGGGGATGGACGGGGGTAGGGGCTGGTGGGGCTACGGGAGGGCGGAGGGCTTGAAACGCGGGGGTAGGAAAGCGTTCCTCTAAGGTGGAAATTCTTCCATTCATATGGTTATGATTTTGCGGGGACGTCAGGCTACATTTTTGTTGGGCTGGAAGGCTTATAGGAGTCTTGGCTCTGTGCTTCCACCACCAGCCCCCATGAGCACTTCAAAGAGGGGCCGGTGCACTGAATCAAGGTGATTTGGACTCGCCACACTCCCCTCTCTCTTTAAGACACATACACACACGCATAAAACACACACACACACATACTGCACATAGAAACACAACACACACACTAATGCCGGATAAATAGACGCGGTCACCCTTTCACCCACAGCCACCTACTCCTCACGCATGGAAACACAAGCTGACACGCCGGTCTCACTTTGCCGTGAATCTTCTCCCTCCTCCCGTTCTTTTATCACACTTATCTTTGGTTCATAAATCAGAGCGACGGCCCCACCGGGGCGTCATGTTACCAAAGCGGCGACACGCGAGATACAGTGGCAACAGTGATCGCAAGATAAGACCTTTATTTAAGTCTTCCGCAGGGGGGAACACGTATCGGCGATATGGAATCCACCCCAGGTTGGAGCGCTAATCCCTGGAACATTCAGCACAAGTCCCACTAAAGCGTTGTGGGAATGTTTCTGTGTCGCTGTTTCATGCTCCCGGTGTTCACAAAGCTCCAAGGCCCCGGCGCCTGGAGCAGGACTGCCGCCCCCCCCCCCCCCCCCCCCCTGCTCCTCCCCCCCCTGGTCCCTCTCTTCCTCAATCCCACACCCAAGCCCCCCAAATGAATCCAAGCTGGAGAAGCAAGGTTACGGCCGGGTTACGTTGTAGGGAGGAATTTGGGAAGTAATTCCCCTGATATTGGATTTGGATGGTATTTTTTCGCTTCCCGCAGTTCCAGCGAGGCGCGACTCACTGCAGCCACCGCCGCCGCCGCCGCCGCCGCCGCTGCTGCTGCTGCTGCTGCTGCTGGTGGTGGTGGGATGGAGAGGCTTCAGAACGGTCGAAGGAAACGCAGGGCTCGTTTTTTTCTTTAACGACGTGCAGCTTGTTCGGAGGCTGACGACGAGAACACCGCGCCGTAAAAACTGTGGTCGGGGAGGTGGACGCTGAGACCACACGGGTTCACAGTGACACACCGAATGTAAAAAGATTTTTATATCTCCGCGGTGTGTTTCAAAACGTACCGTGCTACGCCGTCCCACCCCCCGACCTTGACGGGAGTGTTCCCTGGTGCGGCATGACCACATTGTATACGGGGCATTTGTGAAACATTTGACACTCTGACATTAGCTATATATGTCTATAAAGATATAAATAAAGATCTATACAAGCAGTATAGATCTCCAAAGGCATGTTTTTTCCAGCGCGGGCTCACATCGGGGCTGGCGCCGTGCACTGGCTCTGGGTGGGAAGTTCAGTTTCGTACCGCATCATTTATGCCATTCGTCCGAGAGAAAGTTCAACTGGCATTCAAACCGCGAGGCAGCTCTGAACCCTGGCACTGCCTCGACCTCATACCAAACTCAACACACACACACACACGCACGAATGAAATACTTCATATTTCCCCCCCCAATTTCTGCTATCTTCAATATCTTTTGGTTTCCTTTGCTGTGAGTCAAGCAGCGAGGTGAAGTAGTGCAGTGTGTGTGTGTTTGCTCTGGCAGGCCGGACCCAGCGCTGTGTTATGTTAGGTTATTTAGCTTGATGTTGTTGTTTTAACTCCAAAACCACGGCTGCACACAGCCTCTCACACAGGGACACACTGTGCTCTCCTCTCCTCTCACTCTTCCCGTCGCTCTTTCTCTTTCTCTTGCTCCACCTTAGTCTCTTTCGCACTCTTTAAGTCCTTCTCTTTCTCTCTCGGAATACCATACACCCACATGCACGCACAGACACACGTTCTCAAACACACACAACACACTGAGTAACATTGCCATACACACTTGTTTACACCACCTCACACGCACACACACACACACACACTAGCTACCTTTAGCTACAAACTCAAACGAAAGATTGTGAAAATATTTATATTAATAATAATAATGAAAATAATAAAAACACAACAATAAGCAACATCTTTAAGAGCCAATGCAAATTCATTAGCATCATTTCCACATGTTTAAAACACACACATATTTAATGGTGGGGTAACAAAAGGTTTAAGACTCTTTTGGAACCAGATGTGGAATAACAGTCACATGTGTGCTCTCCATCACAGGATGCAATAAACTGCTTAATAAGCATATCCTGAAATAAAATATTCACACAGAAACTAATCAGAACTCACTGGTGGTCAGATGTACGTGTTCATGCAGAATGTCAGCATAGCAGGGGAGTGATCCCTCTGTAGGGTCAGGGGATGGAGATGATGAACAATCTGTGGGGAGCTGTGTTTTTATGTTGGTGGGCATCCAATGAGGTGACGTGATGTGATTGGGGAGCTAACACAC
>NC_044050.1:15859230-15891554 GCF_902167405.1 Gadus morhua
ATACTTGTCAGCGTGTGACATGGGTATAGCAACTTTCGTTCAGCACAGCCCCGCAGGAACAGCAGGTAAATGACATTATGCCGCAGGCTCTCAAAACGCCAACTGCTAGCCGCTAACCTGGCGCCGGTGTAAGCGCGAGGTGTTAAACATGCCCTCTGTCGCCCTGTCATGCTCTCTGCCGAAGGCATCACAGCAGACAGATGCAGAACGCTGACCTGAGAACAGGAACGCTACGACGATGGGGAGAAGAGACGAGACGGTGTGACAATCCGACAATGAACGTGTCAACTGAAGTATCTCCCGATTACAATGGAAGTCAAAGAATCACACCTCTGACAGGCAACAGCATGTGGCGTGTGCGTACTAGTTTGGTTTCTTAGGGTGGTTGGTAGGGTGGCGGGGGGGAATGGCATAGGGAGGGGGGGGACTGTAGGCACCTTGATCCCTGACAAAACCCCCGGCCCCAGCCGGGGTGACGCTGAACAAAGCGGTTTTCCGCGGCGCTGCCAAGCTGACAAACCTCATTACGGAGGTGAAAGTCCCAGGATCAGGCTGTTAGATCAAGTCTCCTTATTGCTACAAGCTGCTCTCTCACTCTCTCCCCATGTCCCTTGGGGAACGGCAACTCCTGGAAGATTCTGGCGATTGTCTTAACATTCCCAGGTGTTTCAAAAGCTTGTTTGAATCAAACATTGAACTTTTACAGTTTTACATCGGGGGGTTTATACTGTCCAACTCAATTTATAGTGTGGATAGGTTTGTAGGTTTTTGACTGTTCTGAGTTCGAACTGCAGCTGAGAAGTTAAACTTAGTTTACTTTGAGGTAACGCGAAAGAAGAAAAAAAACGGCTTGCAGATGTCCACTTCGTGACTTCTGGACGAGAACTACGACGATAATTCCTCCTTAGAACAATACTGCTGTCCTTCGATTGTATTTTATTGTGACACCAACACCTAGATCCCATGTGAAAGTATTCCCTTAGTCTGCCAGAAGTCCCGTCCAGGATTTAATTCCGTTGCAAAAAAAAATGTCTGCCGGGTCCTGTTATCACAGTCCAGGTCCATGCACCTTCTCCCTTTATGGGCATGTTTAGCTAATCTCGCTACTGGCCTCCACCTTTTTGTAAGTAGAACCAGGTGGCCTACCTATTAGGGAATCAGCCTACAGTCTATCACCGCTCGTAGACCTCTATAGTCCTATTTTCTTTGCAGATTCCACTGTTGGCTTCAGGCCTGAGACCCCTATTTCTTCAGAGTGCGAGATTTGAACACCGTAATCGTTGGACTGTTTTGATACCAGGGTCCATCCAGGAGATTCCTGATGCAGGCTTCATTTTGACTTTCCCTTGAAGCCCGCTTGAGGTGCCTCGAGTTCCCAAGGAATTATTGATGTGTAACTAGTTCATAACCAAGGTCTGGTTCATGCTAACTATGAAAGCAAGAGTAAATCACGTTATAAATACATAGTTTAACTCAATGTCCCTTCCAGCTCTGTCCTCTCTCTACCCTATCTCCTCATTCTCCCCCTGTTCTCAAGTCTGAGGAGAAAGAGATTTAGAGGAGCCGATGTTTGAACCCTTGAGGACAAACACAAGAATCCCCCAAGAATGCCATTCCCCCATCAACTCTCTCTCTCTCTCTCTCTCTCTCTCTCTCTCTCTCTCTCTCTCTCTCTCTCTCTCTCTCTCTCTCTCTCTCTCTCTCTTTCTCTGTCTTTCTTCTTGCTACTGTGTATACAACAGCATTTGAGCGTGTTGGCTGATGTCATTTTCCAAACAGAGAAGAGACACTTATGGTGCCACCCTTACAACTACCACCACCACCTCACAACCCTCTTTCATCACCATCCTCCGCCCCCCCACCTTCCCACCACCGCCTCCATCTGATCACCACCACAATAACTTTGAAACCACAATATCGACCACCACGCCAACCTTACCGCCACCACCCCCATTCAAACCTCACCTCACCATCACCACCACAACCATCCCAAACTCACCCCACCACCACCGACACCACCCCATCACCATCACAGCCACCGCCACCTCCATGGACCTCTCCAAGCTCCCTATCATCTCATACCGACTCCATCACATCCCAACGAAACTAGAAATCCCTCTGAAAAGGTCAACATTACAAGAAGTGAAAATGTTTCATGAATAAAGGGGAAAAGCAGGTCAACATCTGGCGGCATATCTGTACTTAAGGTTTTCCAAGCGTGCATCTGGGGAAAAGAACCCCGGGCTTGGGGGGGGGGGGGGGGGGGGGGAGAGTTTCAGGCAGCTTGGAACCAGTAGAAACACGCGTCACATTCGCAGAAATTTATACGGTGTGGTTCAGGGAGCAATGGCCGTAAATCCACAAGTGAACCCACCTCCCTATCTTCTACCCCCACACCCCCACTGTCTCTCCCTTTGGTCTGCATCAACACAGCCGCCGACACCTCCAGGGGCCCTCCGTGCGGCCCCGGGGCCAGCCTCCGTGCGGGTTGGACCGGGTGCAGCCCAGCAGAACCCTAGACGCTGCTCGAGTCGCTGTCTCACAAGTTTCTTCACCGAACAGTCATGGGAGAGAGAGGCGCTGCTCTTGACGAAAGCCATGTGACGGAGACAGGTGGAGAAATGGGACTGAAGTCTGGCCCTGTGTAGTTTTTGTTCACTTGAACCAAAGCCCGATATTTGCGTTGGCCAAACACAAGCACTCAATTATTTGGAAAGCGGAGAACAAAATCGAGAGGGAAGAAGGAAACTGAAACGAGAAGGAAGCACATGTTTTACATCCGAATAAATCGCTAAGAAAAAATGACGGAAGTAGTCAAATATGAAAATGAACGCCAAGTGGTGTCGTGCACACGTGTGGATGCGCATGGATGCGTGTATGTGCGCAACAGTGTCAGTGAGCCGTATAAATGTCACTAATGGCAGCACTCTCATTAATAATGCAGCGTACCCGCCCCCCCCCCCCCCCCCCCCCCTTCCCACCCCTCCCTCCTGTCCTTCACTGAAGACCCCGCCAGGATTGGAGTGACAGCCAAATGATCTGCCATGCGAGATCCATTTCCCTCTGTCTGAAACCAGGTCACTCAGACTCTGAGAGGGAGAGAGCATAGGACAGAGAGAAGAGAGAGAGAGAGAGATGAGCGAGAGAGAGAGAGAGAGAGAGAGAGAGAGAGAGAGAGAGAGAGAGAGAGAGAGAGAGAGAGAGGATAGGACAGGGATGCTCTCTCTGTCTCGACCCCAGTTTTTTAGGGCGATGAGCGCACACGGTTTAACAACCAATTAAAACCTCAGAAGCTGTCGTCGGTCTCTTCTGGTTTGTTTGAAACAAAAGTGTGCATCCTTTGTGAAAAAAGCACGAGAAAAAGAAAGACAAGAAGAACAAAACAAAACAAAACAACAGCTGAATAATTTGACACGAGGGGGCCGGGGTGAGGGTGGGGAGCTGACATGCTTTGATAACAGGAAGCGCCGGGCTGATGTCATCCATGTCTTCTGGGCACATCTTTTTAGGCAACAAGCCCTTTGTTTCAGAGCTTGTTTCCCCCCTCACAACACTTGGAGGAACAGACAGATGTCAGGACCGGTTTGGCACGGAGCTCTCTCCCTCCCTCTCCCCTAGTCTCCCATCTCTCTATCCCTACCTCCCTTGCTCTATCCCTCCCTCACTACCGCGCTTTCTCTTCTCGCAGTGTCAGAGTGATAGTGCCAGTGTCAGTGAGCAGAGAAATGTGCTGTCACAACCGGGCTGCTTCCAAAGTGAGAGCGAGAGAGAGAGAGAGAGAGAGAGAGAGAGAGAGAGAGAGAGAGAGAGAGAGGTAGGAAAGAGAGATGGAGCGACAGAGATGGAGGGAGACAGAAAGAGCAAGTGAGAGAGAGAGAATGGAGAGGCAGAGATAATAAGAGACAAAGATAGACTGAACAACCATCAGGGCGCTGAGACAAGCATGTATGTGTGATTGTGTGTGTGTGTGTGTGTGTGTGTGTGTGTGTGTGTGTGTGTGTGTGTGTTGTGTGTGTCTGTGTGTGTGTGTGTGTGTGAGGGCATGGGATCTGTCACAATCCAGCGCATCACTGTGGGCTCCTTGTGTGTGTGATGGCCCTTCAGGGTGACAGCCTGATGAGAGGCCTACCGTTGTAGTGCTGTAGCAGAGATGCAACCCTCACTCCACCTCTCTCTCCCTCTCTCTCTCTCTCTCGCTCGCTCTCTCTCTCTCTCTCTCTCTCTCACTCTAACCCTCCGTATATGTCTTTCTCCCTCTCTCTGATCACCACCCCTCCTTCTCTCTCTCTCTCTGATCCCCACCCCTCTCTCTTTCATCCCTACCTCTCTCCCGGTATCTCTCGCCATCTCCCTTTTATCCACACCTCTCTCTCCTCACCTCTCTTACCCTACCTCTCCATGACTCTCTCCCGTCCACTCATCCCTCCACTTCTCAGATTCTCTCTGTCTCTCATCCTCCATCACTCTCTTTCTCCATGTGCCTCCCTCTCTATCCCTTTGTCACCCTGTGTCCGTCTCTCTCTCTCTCTCTCTCTCTCTCTCTCTCTCTCTCTCTCTCTCTCTCTCTCTCTCTCTCTCTCTCTCTCTCTCTCTCTCTCTCTCTCTCTCTCTCTCTCTCTCTCTGTTTCTCTGTGTCTCTCCCCCTGTCTCTCATTAACCCCGCCACCGATTGCCCCCAGGACTCCCTTGCGCTAATTAGAAGGGAGGAAATATGTTTCTGATGCACACACATACACACACACACAGGCACACACACAGGCACAGTGTTGACAGGCTGCTGTCGGCGTGTGTGTGTGTGTGTGTGTGTGTGTGTCATAAGGGTCTGAGTGCCAGTGTTTGATGTGTGATCAGGACGTGTTGGGGGCGGTAGGGTTAAACCCCCTGCAGGTGACGGCAGAACTGTTAATCTTCTTAACACAGAGGTAGAGAGAAGCTTCATCATCAGCATCATCCTCGTCCTCTTCCTCATCTAACACGCCTCTCCAGAGCGGGCTGTGCCGTCTCATCGTGGCCCCTGTCAGGTGTCGGAGCTGTGAATGGAGAGCTTCAAGGTGCTGTGCTCAGATCATCACTTTTCCTTTAATGGGATGGCTTATTCCTGGAGAGACAATGGGATATATTAAGACGTATTAGGCAACGTGGCCGCGTGTGTGTGAGCAATGTGTGAGGGCGATGCTGTTGTGAATCAAGCTGGCTCATCCCATTGGGTAACACAAAGATGATCCCATCGACACACTCACATAAACACACGCGCACGCACGCACACAAGAGCCTGTTTTTGTTTATTTCCTCTTCTCTGTTTGACATGCTGTTAGCGACCAGCGCTGGCCGACACAAACACGGCATGGGACATGTACAACACAAAGCCATTTGTACCTGGCCAGGACCTGGTGCCCTGGGGGTCCGGGTGTCTGTCTGTGTGTGTGTGTGTGTGTGTGCTGGTGTGTGTGGTCATGTGTGTGTGTGTTGGGGGGGGGGGGGGGGGGGGGGGGTGGGGGAGGGACGTTAAAAGCAGGCAAGCAGCGGCCAGAGTATTTAAGAGCACTTGAGTGCCAGGGTGGATGTAGTCCCCGGCTCCCAGGGGCCCCCCCTCTGTGACCCCCGATGGCATGACTTCTCACTTTAGCCACCGCTGATCTCCTCCTCTTTCACTGGCAGTCACTGAGCACGCTCCACTGAGCCCTTCATCGGCCCCCCCTTCCCTTAGGCTTCTGTCACACGCACGCGCAACAAGCCCGCACGCACACACACGTACATATGCACACAAGGCCCCACACACACACACACAAGGACATGCACACACACACCACACACACACACACACACACACACACACACACACACACACACACACACACACACACACACACACACACACACAGGCATATGCACAAAAGGACACACACACATACAATTGTACCCATTTGCCCCCTGCCATGCATGGTAAATGTTTCCATAGCGAGGGCCATTAGCAGGCGTCTCGCGGGTGGAGAGGGTGGGTGTGTGCGTGCAGTCAGACGCTTCATTACACAATAAGCACTATCAAATGCGGGACATTTGTCTCATTCTTAAATGTTACACTCCTTTTCTTTGACTGTTTTGCGCCCCTGAGTTTTGGGTCGGGAGAGAGAAAAGGTATTTTTGCATTGATCTCATCGAGCTCCATTCTGCCTATCGAATTGGAATTGCACACACACGCATACACACACACACACACACAAACACACACAATCTATTTTGCCTTTGTGCATTGAAGTGAACACACTGAAATAACTATTGGATCGAGCCAGAGAGCCATGCCAAAATTGTTGCACTCATTCTACATGGCAAACTAAACTGTAAATGTGTTGGTTGGTGTACGTGTTTGTGTGTGTGTGTGTGTGTGTGTGTGTGTGTGTGTGTGTGTGTGTGTGTGTGTGTGTGTGTGTGTGTGTGTGTGTGTGTGTGTGTGTGTGTGTGTGTGTTTGTGTGTGTGTGTGTGCGTGTGTGCGTGATTGTGTCTGTGTGTGTGATTGTATCTGTGTGTGTGTGATATGTCTGTCTGCTCAGCCCATAAAGGCCCGTACATGGATAGCCCATGTTCCTACTAGTGACCTAGTCCTCCTAAAATGAGTCACACACACACACGGCCAGAAACCACACAGGGGTGACTGACTCTGCAGCAGAGCCCTGCAACTCTCGGGTGACAAAGGCTCTCTCTCTCTCTCTCTCTCTCTCTCTCTCTCTCTCTCTCTCTCTCTCTCTCTCTCTCTCTCTCTCTCTCTCTTTCTCTCTCTCTCTCTCTCTTTTGTTTGTATTAGCGTTTGTTTTGACTGTTGTGTGCTTGTGTGTGTATGTGTGTGATCATGTGCCTATGTGTGTGTGTGTGTTATTGGCTCCCTCCCCACGTGCATAAGTCCGTGGACACACTCCACAAACGGGTCCTCTAAACCTGCCGTCCAGCCACTGTCAGAGGAGCCCTTGTATTTCTCCACAACCTTGACAGAGGGTCACACAGTCGCTCTGCTGTCTCATACACACACACACACACACACACACACACACACACACACACACACACACACACACACACACACACACACACACACACACACATCAAAGCCTTGCGGCTCAGTACCCAACGCTGGGCTAGTTGTACCCTGTCCCCCCTGGCAGGCCCCTCTCCCTGGGTATATAGGCCTGGCCACCCACCCCACCGGCCTGTAAGGGTTACCGACAGCGGCTACCACTGCCTGCTCCACATTTGGTATGTGTGTTTTTCTGTGTAAGTGTATGCATTAAAAGAAAAGTCTATGTTTACGCAAAGACCTCTTTTTTCTCTGAGAAAGTGATACGTGGCGCACCTTTTTGGTTGCCTTGAGAAAATGTTTTGAGAGTGGCCACCTTGTTTTGAGAGCGAGCTTCTGAGAGTGAGACTGCTGCCACTTTCCTTTAATTCCAGCCGTGCTCCTTGCTGGGCCACATTGGAGTCTTTTATACTGACTACAAAGTTGCAAAAACATTTTATTTAAATCGATAATTTGTTTGGGAATTTCTATTCAAACAATTGATTTGTTAATGGACATTTTGTTTGGAAATTGTAATGAAATAAGTTTTATTATTTATTAGATTATTACCATTATTATAAAAATGATTACTATCTTTATTATTATGATTAATAATAAACTGTAACACATTGTAACACACAGGGGGACTAGAAATATCCCGCATAATAATAGATAGCCTATTAAAAGAGTGAATACAGTTTTAGCCGAATGTTGTTGGCTTAGTCGAATCTGTGCCTACTGTTTACGGAAGAAGTAAGCCACATAAATTATTCATACTTAGGCCCGCGTTGCCGGCGGAGGAGCAGAAGATATGGTGATTGTAAATTAGCCGATCGATATATAGAGTTTATTTTGAACGCAGGTCCTAATTACGTCCTGGTTGTACCACAAGCTCACCTCTCATTCTGTCTTTACCGTCTTCCTTTATCTGAACCTTGCCCCACGCACCCAGCCTCTGCCATCAGGGGCCCTGGCCTACCTACACACACCGGCAGCACGATCAATGAGTTCACATGGAGACATATTCACACACACACAAACACACACACAGAGACTGAGAGGAGAGAGACACACACACACACACACACACACACACACACACACACACACACACACACACACACACACACACACACATACACACACACACACACACACACACACACACACACACACACACACACACACACACACATGGATGCATCCACAGACCAGACAAGAAACGCTTTAGGACCTTTAACCCAAACCTCACTTACCCTCCAGGTTGATCAATATTCAGATAAAAACATTAACAGCCCATCTCTGACTTTCCGTCTCCCTTTTCTCCACTAATCGTTTTCTCAATGATACACTGCAGCCCCTTCCCCCCCGCCCCCTCTCCCCCACCAGACGGTAAAGTTAAGGCAGTTCATTCTCTGCAAGTCCTTAGACGTCCCAGAAGCCCCCAGGCCTCCCTCCCACTCAAGCCTCCCTCCTCCATCCCCATCCCCCTGCCACAGCCAGACACCCTGTTAACGCCTATTACCATCGCCACCCCTCCCCCCCCCC
Source organism: Gadus morhua (assembly GCF_902167405.1). NCBI lineage: Eukaryota > Metazoa > Chordata > Actinopteri > Gadiformes > Gadidae > Gadus > Gadus morhua. Next base: position 15,867,825 of record NC_044050.1, read on the forward strand.
GGCCACCCCCTCCTCCCCGACCTCACCTCGACAGGAGCTGGACATTAGCTAATCTATACTTATTGCATCTGGCTCCCAGCCCCCCCCCCCCCCCCCCCATTCACCCCCCTCCCTACCCTGTAATTCATACGAAGAGACGTATTAGCGCTAACACGGAGAGCCTGGCAACAGGTCTGCGAGGCTAAAGATGCTACGCCAATGCTAAATTGACTTAGCCGGGGTCTCCCAGGACGCTAGCCGGAGCAGGGCACCGCTGTAGCGGGACCGCGGCCTGTCTGGCCCGTATTGAGTTTCTGTGATGGCTGTTTAGATTGTAGCGCTACACGCGGCCGAACGGGAGGGTGTCCCGACTCAATGGGCCTCCTGACAGGAACCCTCGTAGACCACCGGCCTGGGGAGATCGATAAGGGCCCCCACCCCCGCGCGCGCGCGCCGCGGGAGCAGCTCCACTATACAGGGGAACATATCATAACAGATAGCAGATAGCATTACCGGGAGGGGAGATGTGTTTTTAATGATCTGTTAAGGAAACCTTAAGTTAACTTAAGGTTTAAATGCTTGAATGTGATTCATACTACTATACTCTACTTTACTACCTTACTCACAAAGTAGGATGTACTGTGTTGTGTGGATATGGGTGATACCCACACACCTCGTGATTACACACACACACACACACACACACGCTCATACACACACACACACAGGTGGGGGTCGTAGGGCTGCCTCTGAACAAACACCAGCAGCGCACCCCTCCTATTTCCCCCCCCCCAATGTCACCGACCCAGGCACACCCACCGCTCCCTGGCAGGATTTTGTCGTCAGGTCAGAGAGCTGACATCCATTGGAGGGAGTTACGCAGGGTGAGTTACGGGGAGTTGACAGTCACCCCCCCCCCCCCCCCCCCCCCCCCCACCCATCCCTCCTCCACCTCCACACATTCAGGACTCGGTGCTTCGGCCACGGTCCCTCGTATTGTGCCGGGGTTCCGGGCCATAAAACCAGGAACAATGGATCAGTTAAGGTCCGTACGACTCTCTCAGGGCCCACAACCATTAGAGTGACAGCGATCTGCGGGGCTGCCTGTTGCCACGGTGATTCCCGCTTCAAGCGCGTTGGTCGAGCAAAACGCAGGTTTATAGACGGGAATATATACGTGACCCCTCTGGGGCTGTAAAATATATACACGTGATGAACTTCCTCTAAAGGCAGTCAGTGCTAGTGCAAGTTTAGGTGCTTGTGGGGCGGGGGGGGGGGGGGGGGGGGTGGGGGGGGCGTAGGAATACAGTGTGAATAGCACAGATGCACCGGGACCCTGTATTGCCCTGGTGCTGCTCTTCATGGGTAGTGTGAGGTATGTGGGAATGTGATGTCTTTTGGTCGGTGGATCACAGGGAGGGAGCGGGAGAGTTTATTGTCCCAGGAGGGTCGGTGAATCAAAAAGATAAAATGAGAAAAAAAAGGATGAGTGAAATGGATTGAGTGTGTTGCGGTCCAGATGTTGGATGGATCAAACATCTGTTTCGCTACACTAGCCCTCGCGCAATCTTGGGTGACCCGCCCCGTCGTCCCCTGTTCGGCCGCGCCTCGCTCAAACCTTGGTTTATTTCGTCTCCCCTGCCTCTCATCTCTCCCTCGCCCATCGGCCGTCTCCACGTCGCAAATGGCAATTTTCAAATAAATCGAAATAACATTTGGTTTGGCCGTCAACATCCCAAACCGTAGGTATTCAGCTGCATTATTATGCGTTGGCTCACGCTGATGGACGGACGAGGAAAAGGCAGAAGAAGAAGAAGAAAATGTGGATTGAAAAACGTTACCAAACTTTAGGTTCCTTTGTTATTGTTCTGCGTTCTGCGTGTTTTGATGGTCTGGAGCTTTTCTGGGTATATAAGTTACAGCAGGCAGATGGTAATGATGTTTATGTTTGCAGTGGGTAATCACGATCGTGGGGCTCATGACAGTAGACAGGTCTAGAGACCTGGAACCATGCCTCCAGAGAGGGCAGCAGGACTTCCTGTTAGTCTCACATCATCAGCATAAAAACACACACACACTCAGACACACGCTTGCACACGCAGGCACGCACGCACACACACCCACACACACACACACACACTCACACATAGGCACAGATTCACATGTACCCAGTCCCCTCCAAAAAACACACATATGCAGGGAGACAGATGGACATACAGAAAGACACGCACACAGACACACATACTCACACACACACACACCCGGTCTGGCCTGCTGGCTGTAGGAGGCCACAGGCCACAGGGGAAGATGTGTTCTGGCACAAGGGCCGGGCCAGCAGTGTAAATCACCTTGCAGCCACACTGGCATCCACCCGCCTCAAGACGAATGGGCCAACCCCCATGCCAGCCAGCCTCCCACACAGGCCTGCTGTACACCAGAGAGACCCACTACTGCTGGTCTGACTGTACCTGCCTGGGCTCATGTTTCACCCACCCCAATCATGTTTAAACATGCATATGATACCAAGGTCAAGCCTACGTTCCTCCAGAGCACGTTGGCAGGCTTTCAGGACTTGTCTGCCGTCTTTGAATATATAAATTCGTCCTTTACGGTGTGTATGTGTGTGGGAGAGAGAGAGAGAGCAAAAGAGAGAGAGAGGGGTACACACATATGAGCTGTAATTATATATACATAAAATATAGATACTTGTTGTGGTAAAAATATAGATATGAAGTCAAAGCACAAATGTGGATGAAAGGTATACAGCTGCACAGACATGAGTGTTGTTGCGTAGGTTGTTAAGACATTCTTACTCCTTTCCCTTAGCATTGCATGGGTGCAGAGGACTTTAAGCAGGCCCGTATTACACCCATTAGTGCAGCGTGTGGACGGGCTGAGTGTGTGTGTGTGTGTGTGTGTGTGGGGGAATGAGACAGAGGGAAGCGGTAAAATACTGCACAGCCAAGCAGTGAGTTGTAAGGGAGGGTGTGCAGAGACAGAGAGGCTGAGTTAATGGTCTTGCATCTTCCTGGCAGCACGTCAATAATGACTCTGATCACATTAAGTAAAGAGTCCATTAGCTTATTCTCTTTCAGCCCTGTGCGCTGGCTAGCACAAAACACAGTAGAGAGTCAGGGAGGGTGGAGGGGGTGTCTTCTAATGCAGTGTGTTAGTGTTATAGACACCTCTGTCTCCGCTTCAAACTCACCCAAAACAGCTCACAACTCTCTGAGTTCATTTTTATTTTTAGATTATTTGTAGGTTCTTATTTTGGGGTGGGATGTCGATTTATTTTTAGATGTAGCATTATTGCAACTCGAGTGTTGTTTTAAATTCAGCGTTATTTTAGATGTGGATTCCTTTTAGCTTATCATTATAAGGACATCTAAAAAAAACAGCTGTTTATGCAACAAACTCGATGATGCTTGACATTACTGTTGACCAATATATTGTGTTGTTGAAAGTGTATTGACACATTCAAATCGCCTTGTGCAACACTTCGACAAAACCTTCTACAAAAACATGTTTTCAGGATTACCCCGCCTGCCTTATAAGGCCTCATTGATTTTTGTATTTTTATACTTTTTTGTGTTCGCGACTCCTCTGCAGGCCCCGCGCTCTGTTCACAGCTTTTAATAGTGTGCGGTTATGGAACAACTTCAGCACAACACAAATACCCTCCCATGTGGCCAGGGAGCAAATTGTGAGCATATGTTAATGCACCTTTTTCTTCACCAGCTCCTTGCCAAAATAGCAATCAAGACAAAAGAGATGTGATACAAGAGGGAGAGAGAAAGAGAAAAAGGAGGTCGTCACACAATTTCACCTCACCCCACCATCGCCCACCCAGCCCCTCCCCCAAACCCCCCACCCCCCATCCCCCGGACAGACAGGCCATTTCTCAGCCGCCTCGCTGCTTTCCATCGGCCCTGGGGGAAGCACAGCGGCCCCCACATCTGTCTCCCAGACCCAGGTCGGCCCTGGCTGCCGCGGCAGAACCCTAGCAGATCACAGGAATCATCCTCAATTAATGTAAACCATCAGGCGCTCCCTAGCGGCTCCTTCTGCCTCCGAGCCACCATCTCCTCCACCGCCTCCTCCTGCTCCTCCGCCTCCTCCTTGTTCTTCTTCCAGGAGGCCATTCCCGTCTGACACCCACACCAGAGTCTGACGAGGGTTCACCTGCTGACCGTGGTCGTAGCTGGCCTGGTGGTGGAGTAGGGTGGGGGTGGGGGGATTCCAATGTTATGGTGGATGGCTTGTGAACAGAGGCAGGGATGTCGATAGATCAGTCGGAGCGGCCAGACAGTCCTCAGGTTTTAAAGGCCACAGGGACGGTTATTGGCAAGGGTCTGAACTTGCAGAACCGCATCATTGCAGCAGCACCACCACCACCACCGCAACCGGGGCCCAGGAAATGGCTTCCATGTGCATCATCCCCATCTGCACCTCGGCTGGGCCAGGGCCAAAGGACTGTCCTTTGACCGCTTTGAAAGAACGATGCAAAGGGGGGGTGTTAAGCTTTAAAAGCCAAAGGTAGCCAGCGATGGCTGGGATGGGGGATAGAAAGGGAGGAGGGTTGAAGCGTAGGTTACAAGAGCCTTTGTTATCGACCATTTTATTTTTTTAAGCGAGAGAGAAAGACGCATCCAAAAAAAAAAAGGGAGGAGAGCTGTTTACTAGCCACCACCTGGTCTTCAGGGATTGCCAGACTGTGACTCACCCTCTGGTTATATTTGGTGAAACATCTCCCCGACCCAAGCCACACTGGGCTCCTGCAGTCTGCAGCTGCGCTATATATCTCACTCCTGTCGATTAGTGTGCCCTTAGCAACAGCTAACACAGGGGCCCATGAATTTTTAAACCAAAGCCTTGAGTTAAATCAGGTTGTGTGGTGAAGGCAGGGGCGGGGTGGGGGAGTATCTTGGGGGCTGGTTGGTTGATCACTGTGTCTGGCCGAGTTAAGCCTGTGGCCTCATCACATTCACTCACGCCAGAGTCCAGTAAGCACCCCTCTCTGGCACTGATGAGCATAATATTGACCAAGACATGGCCCCTCTGCATGGATGTTAATTAAATAACAGACGAGAAATCAAACCTGAGAAGAGATCTGCTCCTCACGCTAACAAGGGAAGGGAGAAACGCACACACGGCCATTTGTGGACTTATTAAATCAAGCACACGTGAACATGTTAGTTATGTTTTATAGATGGCCTATGTCGGTAATCAAACTCACCAAGGACCATCCATATTCCTCAGTCAATCCTCCAAGGCTCGTTTATGAATCAACTCCTCCTCTACAAACCTATAAGGTGTCTTTCATGACATGTTATGCCAGTGTGGCAAAGAAACTAGAATGATAGTCAGATGTCATGGAAGTGACGTAAAGTGTAGAAGACCTTATAAGTTGTTTGAAACAAACTAGAGGAATACGATTATAATAAGATAATACTATGGGGTCCTACATTGCTGTTAATGTTTATTCCAATACTCCGTGCCCAGTGCCACACCAGGCGCAAAGTTCCTTTGATGTATTCATCAAGAGCATTGTGTTCACCCCGATCGCTGATGCCGATTCTTAACCTCTACTGTTCTGATAAACACCCTCCGCCTACATCTGGACATATCGACTCCCCTGTGGGAGTCAAAGCAGTCACCGTGGAGGAGGAGAGGCTGATGAAAAAACTGCAGATTGTTGTTCACAAATGACCTCTGACCGGCGCCATGGGAGCCAACCAGAGCGTAGATGTTGTGGAGCCCTGGCACTCTGATGTGATGGCTCCAGGCGGAGGGCTTTGTGCTCCAGCCCTTCCACCCTACTCCCCCCCCCCCCACCCAATGTCCACCCCCTCTGTGGCACTCCTTCGCCACTAGCCCTCCATGCATTATTCATGGAGGGCTATAGTGATGGTGGAGGGGGGCCGGGGGGAAACAGAATGAGGAAGAGGACACGGCAAGGTTCAAGACCTTCTCAGATCACAAGGAACTACTGGTTAACCTCCCCTTGAAGTGGCGAGCGCGGGGATAGAGCGGCTTTCTGCCCGAGACGTGGATCTGAGACCAGGCTCGGGGATCAATGGGGGATTCTCCGGGGGGCTCAGTGGGGGATCGCATCAGCTGCGGAGGTGATTGGCGGATCAATGTGGTTCCCATGGTTTGCTTTGCCATTGTGAGAGCCGGTCCTCCTCTTGGTAAAGCGAGTGATACTGCCTAATGATCGGTTGGTCACCACTGTTCTGACCCTGAGGGCGGGTGGACATGAACATCCCTGCATGGACACTATCCTGCACAGGAAGAGCCTAGCACTGTGTATGTAGAGGAAAGAAGAGAGAAAATAAGAATATTCTTCGTAAAAATACCCTTTGGGTCGTGGGTCTTCCTTTGTACACAACCCAAACCCTGTAGAGATTACCAGCTTGAGTAACGCTTGCTTGTAGTTTTACAACTCTCTCCATTCCTTTGCCAAATAGACTTTGTCATCTATTATGATGTGTGGTGATCAGTGGGAAAGAAAGTATACGTCCTGTTGTTAATCCTTAATGCAATCCCCGCCTGACAGCGCACACATACCCAGGCCGTAAACACAGCACAACTACACGTCCGGCTAATTAGATAATTGCCTGCCTTTGTTTAAGCTGACGCTGGCCTGCGGTGCCCTCACACACAAAACAACAAGCCATCATTTGTTCATCCCGTCTTGTCAAGGTACCAAGTTAGGTCGCCTGTCGAACACCCCACCTACGCCATTTACACGCTCCCGTGACCGTATTAGCCGCGGCCGCTGCGGAGGAATTAAACATTCAGTGGCAGGACGGCTGCGATGAATAAATACATCTCTGGACAGATTAATTCTAAGTGACACGGAGGTGAGCAGCTCAGATAAACTAACGGCAGCGGGCTGTCTCACAGATAAAGTGTGCACCCCATGGTCTCTGCTGTAATTATTGGCTAACAGTCATTAACCTGGCAAACAGAGGCTTAGCTGTGTTGTTTAAAGGACTCTGGGATGCATAATGACAGACTGATATGTCATAGCGCTCGGGGGAGGTGAGGGGGAGGGTGTGGATTAATGAGATTTTACTGGAGGGAGAATGCAAAAGGGAGGTGGGAAAACGGCGGGGAAAATGCAGGAGGAAGGAGGGGCACATTAAGCTAATTGGAAGATGAGTGCCTACTTGTAAAAGTGCTTCTAATGGCATATTTGTTACTCTTGTGGCATCGCGAGGCTAATGCAGAAAGTGGGGAATGAGACATAGGCAAGGACTGCAGGGACCTGTGTTTGTCTGCAAACACTCTGCGCTATACAAACTCTCATTCCCATACGCGCACATCTTCCGTTCTTAATTAGCCGAAAGACAGAGCTCAGGAGTTATAGCGCTGGATATATCTATGGACATGTATGCAAGGGCCCTACAAGGGGCCGTATCTCTGTACCAGGGTCCATTACATTACTTTGTGTGAGATGGAGATCTTGGAGAAGGAGAAAATTGGCATTGGTATATTTAGTGCATCGAAATATCCAAATGCTGGCAACCGAGTCTATCTCCAGTTTCAATGTGGAAGAATAGAAAAATAAAATCCAGAGTACACAAATGCTTTTGTCCGATTTAACACTTGCAAAAATGTCTTCTCCTTGTTTCTCTTTTCTATTCACTTGAGGTCAATGGCTGATCACAACCTTCAAAAATACAAAGATAAGCTTTGAATGATCTGTAAGGGTGTTGATTTGAAAACACAACAACGCAGATTCTCTTTAGAGGGAAAAGAATGAAGAAGCGAAAAGATGAAATATCTCACGAGTGCAGTCTAGGTCAGGCATGTATTCTGGAATATGATTTATTAATGATTATTAACAGACACGTGTGTCATAAACCAGGACAGGGTGTAGCTTCAGAGTGAAATTGTATGATGACATGTATCAACCTCCATGGCTCCTAGTTATATTTATCACTACAATTATAATGCTGTAGCACAAAGGAAGACGTCTTTAATTTGTAAGTGTTTCTCGTGAAATGTTCATTTTAGTGATTCTTTTGAATTTGCTTTCATTTTCGTCTCTTGCTTCAATTAAATATAATGGAACTACAAATGACCAAATGGCTATGCAGCATAAAAATAATAGTGCATAGGCTAGAATTTAAAGTCCTGCCTCCGGGAAAAAGAAGAGAAAAAACAGTGCATACACAGAATGAAAGTGTAAAATGTTTTTAATGTATATTTAACAACAAATACCCTGGTGACTATTGAAGTTTGATCTCTAAAGAATCTATCTGTGGGCATGATGTGAAGCCCATGAACAACCCCCTGTCTTCTTTATACAGCCTTCATTTTGTTTTGTTTTCCTTCTTCTGCTTCCACTGTCTCTCTTTAAACATTTATTTTCAGTTTTTCTCCTTACAGGCCCCTTTATGATTTCTGATGTTGGTTTTTCCAGCTTTTAACTCGGAAGAGTAGTCATTTATCTTTTATAGGTCCTAGCAGGGTAGAGCACATACACAATTATTGCAGTATCTCTGTGACTAATTATCATTCCTTTGTGTGGCTTGCCCAGCCCCCCCACCCCCGAAGCGACTTGCATCTTGTAGCGTAAGAGGTTGTGTTAACTGATTGCCGTTAGTATTCATCTCCGCTTTATGCATATCTTCCACATCTCAAAGTCAAAATACATTTCAGAAGTTGTTTCATTTCAGTTTTTTGGAGGGAAAAAGTTGATTGTCACTAGGGGACAAATGCAGTGGGTCAAGTATTTGACACGCAAACCCCGCCTGCAAGCCCAGGTTTCCGACCATGCCAAGATTATTCTCCCAGATCCATTGCAATGGTTTGATGTTTGGCACTGGGCTAGTTTCAAAGAAGTCAAAGCATTTCATATTTCAGTCATTAACAAAAGCATCCCAAGAAGAAGCCGGCCAAGAAAGTGCTCCTTCAGAATGATGTTCTCAAAGGAGCCTCTCATGGGAACATTTCTAGTGTCTGGAAGAAACATGGACGTTTGTTTCCCACAAAAGCACACTCCAATACAGGATTAGGAAACATCAAGGATCGTAAAAGACATACACTGACAATACCTCATTCATTACCTTGTAGATATTTTTTCTATGTAGCCACTTTGAACAAAATAACATCTATTTTCAAAGAACAAGCATTAATACAATGGACCATTTTCTATTAATATTAATTGTTATACAAGATGTGACCCTGTGAAGCTCATTAACATTAAAGATAGGAACGATTTATCCATTGCCTGTTTAATGAGTGGATATTCAACAGCAGAGTAACATCTTAGGTGTCTTGTTAGATGACCTTTAATTAGCCTGAGATTTCCTTTATGAATGTCTTAACACTAGCCAGAGTTAGGGGACACTAAGAACAACACCTGCCAGCTAGAGATTAAAGCCATGCATAATTATGATAGCATGTCTATGTAAGCTTGTGTTTTTTTTTTCGGTCTGACACAGATGTAAATAAAAGTAGAGGCGGAGTGATTGTACAGAGGGAGTCTCAGCGAAGGTTCACTGCTTTTGCAAATCTGTTTTCTGTCAGTCTTTCTACTAACTACATCTACAGAGACTGCTAATAGGTCCGCCTCCGTTTTCTAAATTTCCTCACACCCTCACTCTTTCTTTAGGATTCTGATGAGTGGCATTATTCATATCGGTGATCTGAAGTAAATAAGCAAGCCTTGTGGGGTGTTTGGGACATGGAGACAATGGTGGAAAGACTTTTTTAGACAAAGCTACATTTTCTCATCGCTTAAGGGCCTTTTGAATTTAATGTAGAGAGCAGCTCACCCCAACTTTATCCTCTACTCTCACTGATTATGCACAATCAATAATGTTTTGTGTGTGTTTGTCTTCTCTCTTGTCTCCTTTTGGCCCTCTAGGATGCTGCAGGCAAAGTGTTGGACCGCTGGTCCATCATGTCCCGAGAAGAGGAGATTATCACCCTGCAGCAATTCCTACGCTTTGGTGAGACCAAATCAATTGTGGAGCTTATGGCAATTCAAGAGAAGGAAGGTCAGGCGGTTACCGTTCCCTCTTCCAAGACGGACTCCGGGATAAGGACATTCATTGAAAGCAACAATCGCAGTCGTAGCCCCGGTCTCCTGACGCATATGGAGAGCAGTAGCCCCTCCAGCATTCATCACTTTGAGAATATTCCCAACAGCCTGGCGTTCCTGCTTCCCTTCCAGTACATCAACCCAGTCTCGGCCCCCATGCTAGGCCTTCCCCCCAATGGCCTGCCCATGGAGCAGTCTGCCCTGCGGCTACGCGAACCCAGCCTCCCAAACCAGAGTGAGCAGGTGGAGAGCAGTGAATCCGAGGTGTCCCTTTCCCCTTTTCGCTCGGGTCAGAGCCCAAGCCGTGGACCCCTGGGCGGCATGAACAGCAACATCGAACCCAAGACGGAGTCCAGCAACCGGGCCTCCCCCATCTCGCCTACCCCTTCCACACAACAAGCCCAGCAGCAACAACAGCAGCAGCAGCAGCAGCAGACACAGCTCCAGCAGCATCAACATCAACAACAACCACAGCAGCAGCAGCAGCAGCAGCAGCAGCAGCAGCAGGGCTCGCAACTGCCCCAGAACCAGCAGCAGCCCCACAACCTGAGTGACCACCAGGTCCATCACCACTTCGTGAAGAGCGAGCAGTCCAAGTCCATCACCCATTCTTCCTTCTCCTCCAAGATGCACCGCATGCGCCGCATGGGCTCTACCTCCCGCAAGGGCCGTGTCTGCTGCAATTCTTGTGGCAAAACCTTTTACGACAAGGGCACTCTGAAGATCCACTACAACGCGGTGCACCTGAAGATCAAGCACCGCTGCACCATTGAGGGCTGCAACATGGTCTTCAGCTCCTTGCGGAGCCGCAACCGCCACAGCGCCAACCCCAACCCCCGGCTGCACATGCCAATGCTGCGCAACAATCGGGACAAGGACCTCATCCGGTCAAACTCATCGGGTACACCCGTCATCTCCTCCAACAAGAGCGGTGGCTTTAGTTTAACCAGTCCTGGAAGGCCACCCTTGGGCTTCACCACTCCGCCGTTAGACCCTATTCTTCACTCACCCCTGCAGGGTCCATTGGTGTTCCCATCCCTGAAGTCAGTGCAGCCAGTCCAGCCCGTGCCTCCGTTCTATCGTACGTTGTTGTCCCCCGCAGATCTGGTCAGCCCTCCAGTGTCACTGCCAACCAGTCCCATCCTGCCAAACAGCACCTCCCTCATGGACCAGCAGCAGAACATGTTAGCTGCTGCAGCTGCCGCCTCCCACAAGAGTAACCATCCTCATATGTCTGATGCCGGGCCCATGTCCCATCGCATGCCCACTCCCTGTGGCATCCAGGAACCCATCAGTGTAAACAGCGACCCCATGCCTAAGAAGAAGCCGCGTAAGTCCAGCATGCCGGTGAAGATCGAGAAGGAAGTGATCGACGTGGCGGATGATTACGATGACAAGGATGAAGACGATGATGACGACATGCATCATCATCACCATCACCACCCCGCCTCCCTTCTCCACAGCCACGTGAAGATCAACGGGAACTGCAACAGTATCAAAAACAACGGCAGCGGCAGCGGGAACCACAGCGGTGGGAGTGGACACCAGTCCCCTTCTCAGGACGAGATGAGCCCCGGCCTGGCCCTCAGGGGCATGATCAGGCACAACGAAGACGAGTGCAGAGAAGGTCCCTGCAGTGAGACGAGGAGCGGCAACGACCTCAGGAGCTCCGGGGAGCTGCGCTGCATGGACAGCTTCACCTCTGAGGACCAGGACCACGAGAGGGACTTTGAGAACGAATCGGAAACCTCAGAGTCTAAGATGTTCTACCGGGACGAGATGATGGAGGTGGAGGACAAGCACGGCCGCCACGGAGGACACGGTCTGGACAAGGACCACGAGGAAGAGGACGCGCACATGAGGAGCGAGATGGACGACAAGAGCCGGTCGTCGCCGTCCCCCCACCAGCCCCCCGTCAAGATCAAGGAGGAGCTGGCCGACCCCACCTACGACATGTTCTGCATGAGCCAGTACGGCCTCTACAATGGGGGCATGGCGGCCGCCGCCGCCGCCGCCAGCATGGCGGCGCTGCACGAGAGCTTCATCTCCTCAATGGCGTACGGCGCCAGCCCGCCCAAGTTCCCGCCGTCGCAGTCGCCGGAGGGGGACCTGTGCTCCAGCCCCGACCCCAAGATCTGCTACGTGTGCAAGAAGAGCTTCAAGAGCTCCTACAGCGTGAAGCTCCACTACAAGAACGTCCACCTCAAGGAGATGCACGTGTGCACCGTGGCCGGCTGCAACGCCGCCTTCCCCTCCCGACGGAGCCGAGACAGGTTAGTTGAAACGTGAGAAGCGCCACGCTTGAGAGTCGACTGTGTAAATGTTCCGTTGTTATTATTTATCATGTTTTTTTGTTATTAATGTAAACGGTAGGTAAGTCTGAGTAAATCGGAAGGGTTAATTGTTTATTTTTATTTTTTTTGACACACATAGTTGTATCTTTCATTTAGAAGTATCTTTGCATCGTTGCAATACTTAGTTCAACTTAACTAGATAAAGTACGTCTCTCAACAGCTGTTGAGCTAATTAATTACTAAGAGATAGATTCAGTGACACACAGCACCTTGTCAAGTCAAAGTACAGAAAGCGTGTCAGTTCGATGAAAAACTGTACACGCACACACACACACAAACACACACGCACGCATACAGGAACATACACTGACACACAAACCTACTTGTCCACAAGCATGCCCCTGTAGGACAGCTGTGTGTTATTTACCTGCACTCCCCTCACCTTGTCACTGGCAGGTAGGTGAGGGTGCATATTTTAACATACGAGACGGAGGTCTGTCAAACCGCTGCATTTATTAACGCGTCTGGAGTTGAATCTAGCCCCACTCACCTGGGCTTGTTAGCACTTACCGTCTCCACACACACACACACACACACACACACACACACACACACACACACACACACACACACACACACACACACACACACACACACACACACACACACACATACACACACACACACTGCCCTTGAAATAAACGGTAGCGGCACTGGTAGCAGTTTGGCTCAGTAACACATGCTGGGGGCATATTATATTACGTATATACCACTTGGCCTAGCATCTCCCAGAGGAGTTGCTCGATGTGTTTGTTTCTTTAGACAGGCCATGGTTAAAGATGTTGAACCGTTCATTCAAAGTCACACATATAACCCTGTCCAATATAAACTTGTATATAGTAAGACAGGTATAAAGTATGGAGTATAAGTAGGGGAATCGGTGAAGTAAGTTCCAGCAGCAGAACCATAACAGTTATTCGTGTAAAAGTAATTTAAAATGATTGAAAAGTCGTAAAATAGTAGAATTGCCTCTCTTTTCGACCTGATGACGTACAGAGTATCATATTCCATTGCCTCAACCTTGTGCCTCAAAGTGAAATCCACCCTTCTTAGATTCCCAGCACGAGAAAATATTTCATGTGTTCAGACTAGCATGGGAACCAACCAGGAACCAGGAGAAAACGCAAGCAGCCAACTCCTCTAGGGGGGGAAATTGTGGGATGAAACTACAATATCTTTCAGTGTGTGTAAAAAGTCTCCGGCAGTTGACACATTCATTTGATGCAGAACAACTTTCAAAGCTACGTCCCCCCTCCCAGCCAACTGCTCTCTCGTCTCCCTTATCTCCAGGTAATTGGCAACTCAAAAGATTCACAGATAGCAAATCATCCGTCTCATCCACAGACAAATGTCCCTCGCCCCACCTCTCACCCTGAGCTTTTTATTGAGTTCCCCGTGAGAGTGGCATCTGCTCCTGCCACTGCATGTTCATTAGCCGCCGGTAAACAGTGCAGGTGACTCCTCTGGCTTCTGCCCTGGATCAGGGAGGAGGGAAGGAGAGGAAGGAATAGAGGGGGAGGGGGTGGAGAAGGAGGAGGAGAGAGTGGGGGATGAGAGGAGGAGGATGAGATGAGGAAGGAAAGACAAAAAAACAGCGGAGTTAACATAAGCCGCGTTGCCTTCACGCTGTTCACCTGACACAGCTGTGGCAACAGCAGGGAGATGACAGGAAGCGTTATTAAAGCGCTGCCTTGACGCGGCGCAGCTTAGCCTAGCACCGCCGCCGCACCATTGGTTGGCTTCCCTCTCCTGACGAGGCTTCGGGGACAGAGTTAGCCTGAGGCACGACAGGCCTGCTGTCTCCTACACGTGTACCTGCTCTCCCAGATACCTGCACACACACGCACACACACACACACACACACACACACACACACACACACACACACACACACACACACACACACACACACACACACACACACACACACACACACACACAAACACACAAACACTCGGGCACAGACACTCACACATGGGCACACACACAGGCTGCAGGCACAGTCCAGCATACACACGTAGGCAGATAAAGAATAATGTATGGGTGCATGCATGTGAACACAAACGCAAGCACGCATCCAATATCAGGTATACGCTCAAACATGAGCCCAAACATATGCACACACACACACACACGCACACACAGATTTGCACAAACACACAAACACTAACACACACAGATTTCCACACGAGCATACATATACACACACACACACTCACACACACACACACACACACACACACACACACACACACACGCACACACACGCACACGCACACACACATACACAAGTGCATACAGATTACATAGAATAATTATTTGTTTCTGTGTACATTTTATCTCATAAATGAGTCTCCTGACTGTCGTTCTGTATAAAACACACACTCTACTTATCGGAGCGCTGAAACGAGTGGCGATCCCCCCAGAAGGTTTATGGGGGCTTATTAGCATGACAGGAAGTGTAGTGCTATCTAGGAGTAGTCAGAGACAGCACAACAGCTTCATTAGCTGGCAACGTAGCTAGAAAGTCTCTTTAGAAACACAAGCTACTGGCTGAGGAAATCAGGACTCTGCCTATCAGCAGGTATCCCTCTTATGGCGCTGATACAGATGGCCTCCTCTGGCTAAAGAGACCTTAGTGCCGGGGCGGACCGCAGTCTGGTCTGGTTAATGAAGTAATAGTACACATAATGAACATGTTATGGACCTATTGGACAAATAGCTGTGTTCTCTGTTTATCTGTCATCTTATGCAAAAAAAATATTTGGAATTCTAACAGACATTTGGGAAAATGTCTTGACATAAAAAAGAAGATACAATTAATTGATTGATGTGGAGATAGAAAATAAACTATATTTATTGTAGGCTATTCCGGAAATGAGTTCAAACTAAAATGATAACGTAACTTAAAATGAAGAAAGCTATCAGGAGTGAAGACTTTATTCTTTAAAATAGAAACAACATGAACTAGAACCAGGACATATTTTCGATTTTATTCTCAATGTGCAGCTATTATATTCTATACGTTCCATGTACAAATCAATATGTAAAACACTATTTTTATAAAAATATAAAAACAACAAAAGGAAGTCCATTTTAAAAGCGGTAGAACCTGCAGCTCTTGGCTGCCATGGCTGTGGTGCACACAAAACAACACATTTTAAGGAAATGCGTGTTGATCTGGGGTCAACAGTTCTAATGTCTCCACACTCTTCCAGTAGGGGAGGGATTCTGAAGAGCATATGGGAGCGATTATCGCTGGGCTCTGTTGCTGGGTTATAATGGGAGACAAAACACAAGGGAGCAAGGTATTGCAAGTGCTGGAGGAATTCTGGGGGTTGGAGTTTGGTCAGTTCTCTGGCCAGACCCTCATCAGGATGTGTCCCTGGGTAATCCTTTAACTACATAATATGTGTAAAATGCAGTCGAGGAGGAGGAGGAAACACAGGGAAATAATTGGGTCATTTTCAAGAGAGTAATTTTCCCGATAATATTAAACAGCGCACGGACAGAAATAAAGTTCAGGGATTTTTCTTTTAGTTTTTAATGTGGTCATTACTATGATGTATGCGGTAACCGGGTGTATAACACAATCATCCAGATAAAAAATAAGTATTTCACTGATAACAATGACCAAAACAAATGGGCAATAAAGAAAAGTTTAAATCAATTGCTCGGGCCTCTTTATAAAATCAGCAAATTAAGAGCAGATTACCCAAAACACAAGGACAATCTGACGTGCCCTCTAACCATTATTTTGTACTTCCCTTTGCGAGTGTGAGAGTGAGTGTGTGTGTGTGTGTGTGTGTGTGTGTGTGTGTGTGTGTGTGTGTGTGTGTGTGTGTGTGTGGTGTGTGTGTGTGTGTGTGTGTGTGTGTGTGTGTGTGTGTGTGTGTGTGTGTAGTGTGTGTGTGTCTGTGTGTGTGTATGTGCTAGTGTGTACACATGGCTGTGGTGTGTCGGGCTGCCTGCTGAACAGTGGTAAATGATTGCGTATTTATTGAAGGGAGCCAGTGCTCTCTGCAGCAGCAGCAGCAGCAGCAGCGTTGGTACGCCGCTGGGTGATTAACTACAGTGAAGGCATGTGTACCAGCAATCATCTCTCTTATTAGCCAAGCTTTTCCTTTTTTTTAAAACATCAGTGAAGTAATGATCCTTTATGTGAGCCCTTCTCCTCTCGAGAAGTAACAGTGTGCTTAGTTTGTCGGCTTTTCTCACTTCAGTCGACCTGTATATCGTTTTAAAAAACGCACTCTTTTCTGTGCAGACAACACGACAGTAGGTCCTAAAAGATGTTCTGTCGAAACACTGGGAAAGGCAGAGTGATTGTCTTCCCTCAGCCTCACTCGCCCCTCGTCCCCTTCACAGCATGTGGTGCACATATATGCTCAGTTTCGCACTCTCCCCCCCTCTCTCCTTTTCTCTCTCTTTGTTTTATTGGTCTCTCCCTCTGGCTCTCTGTTTCTCTCTCTGAAACTAAAAAGTATTCATTATTTACAGAGAGAACATATGTAACAAAATAAAATCTTCAAATGCAAAATATATACATAATTAAAAAAATCAAAATATCTTGCGATAAAATATGATTGAGCTTTAGATACAGAGGATATTCTTCATTAATTTAATATCACCATCATCTGTGTTGCACTTTAAAATTGAAACAATAGAAATAAGTGCAAACGTACCGTCCACACTGGACTCATTTGTCTGTAGTCTATGCTGTTGGGCAGGATGCTAGATAGAGAGAGAGAGAGAGAGAGAGAGAGAGAGAGAGAGAGAGAGAGAGAGAGAGAGAGAGAGAGAGAGAGAGAGTGAGAGTGAGAGTGAGAGTGAGAGAGAGAGAGAGAGAGAGAGAGAGAGAGAAAGAGACAGAGAGAGAGCAGTCACAGAGAGAATGATAAATTAACTCTCCTCTCTCTCCTCCCACGCCCTTAAAACTCCTGACACGCCACAAATGACAGACAAGACAAAGAACCTCCACAGCCAGTTTAATACCACTTGGCCTCTCGTCTCATTTACAAAATGACTTATTTAGTCGCCATCGCACACACAGAAACACACACACACACACAACACAATACACACATGCAGATACACAAGGGAAAGGGACATCAGATTAGCCTAAAGATGATGGAAGTCCTCACAGTTAAAAATCCTCACCGCCCCCCTTTGAGGCCTACTCAGTGTTTTTCTGTGAAGATGAGACCGCCGTATTTGTTTAGCGGCCACATTAGTGGCCAGAAGAGGAGGCAGCTAACGTCATTAGAGACTGGAGCTGAGGAAACTAAGCCTGTGACTGAAATGTGTGTTGCTAAAAACCAGAGGAATCTCTTCTGTTCTGCGAAATGTGTGTGTACACTTTATAGAATATATAAGCAAGGCAAGGATTTTATTCTTTGGCAAAGCCTTTTTATTATTGTGTTTCCATTAAGTTATATTTATGCCATGGTCAATATATGTTCATAAACACACTTGACGTTTAGGTTGTTGTTTTTTGGTTTTGTCCTGTTTGTTATTTTTGTATGAAGCTGTACAAGTGATGATCTCTGTTGTAGCTCTGTATGTATTTATGAAATACTATAGCGATAGCATTAAAGGGGGACGGGGCTTTACTGCATGGCATTTAACATGTTTGACTTTAACGTATAGCCTTGGAAGCCCGGAGCTTATTAGCAGTGAGAAGGTGTGTTCTTTTAGAAACAGAGAGACTTGGAGACTTATTATAAGGGACCCGCCTACCTGAGCATCATCCACAGCATCCCTGACCTGAATGTCAAACCGACGTGTTCTGAAAACCCAGCCATTATGGTTCTCCTTATTAGTGGTAAGCATGAACATCGGCCACGCATCCAAACACCCGTACGGGTGTACAAAGTGTTGAATCACTTCCCGTTGACTGAGCCTCTCCTAAAGGAGCCATACGCTAACATTATAGTGCAGCTACACACTCTGCTATCAAAGAGACACAAAGAACAAAGAATGTACACCAGTCTCTTTGATATAACTCACACCGTATGGGAGTGTGAGTCTGTAACACAATCACACACACACACACACACCCTCTCCGTGTCTCCCACAAACATATGCGTACCTTGATGCACACAGAGACACACAAACAAATACGATAGAGCACCATAGACAAGCCATGGTGTGCGCTCTCTCTCTCTCCCGCTCCCCTCAATGCTGATGATGCTTGCGTTGACGGGCCCCTGGTTGCCTGGTTAACAGAAAAGGGTCCCTCAAATGAATGTATGTTTACCTCTTGCAGGAGAATGTCGGATAGGGAAGTAAATAATTAAAGGAAAGGGACCCTTTATGACTGCACCAACCCTGCCACTGCTGGTAAGCTCTCCTATCCATTGTGCCTCCATTTTGTTTGGTTGTTTGCATCGTCTTCCCTAGGATGACCCCCTTTTTTGCTTTGGTGTTTTATTCTTTTCTGTTGCTTCTTTCGTATTTTTTAACACACACATGCCGTCTCTGCATGGACATCCCTCCACATTTCAAGTGTTTTGCTCGTTACGTCTTGTTCACTTATTTTAGTTAAGTGCCAACTTCATTTAAAGGGTGTGGGCCCTGGGTATGCCCCACATATATTAGATAACTTTCTAAATCCTTATTTTATTTTATCACCGTAACTTGTATTGTGTAATGTTTCCCCTGAGTCCACATTTGTTTGTTTTCCTTTGGACTCTGAGAGGAGAATGGAGATGAAGCTAACGCTGTTGATTTTGATTTGTCAGGCCGCTGTCCCGTTGCTCTCCCCAGCATGGCTTTTATTCTGAAAAAGAAACCATCCCTAATAGCAACCATGCTTTACCCCTTTGCTACTCACTGTGATGCATTTGGCTTTGTCACTCTTTATGATAGAACGTCTTGTGTGTTTAAACCAAACCCAGACACTGATACAAGAGCATTATG
This sequence comes from Gadus morhua, assembly GCF_902167405.1. Lineage (NCBI taxonomy): Eukaryota > Metazoa > Chordata > Actinopteri > Gadiformes > Gadidae > Gadus > Gadus morhua. The sequence goes on from NC_044050.1 coordinate 15,887,140, forward strand.
TTTATTGGATTGGATCTGTCTCCGTGATAAAAATGTGATAACAGCCGTGTCAGAGGCCGTGCTAATATGCTAACCAGCCCCCCCGCCCTCGCCGCTCTATTATCGCATTACCACAGCTCAAATCAATTGATCAAGTCCCATCTAACATGGCTATGAGGATTTAATTGAGTTGGAGACTATTGGATTCGGGGGGCTGTGCGATGCTGACAGCGGTAAACACGGTGGTGGCTGGCTCTCTGGTCGCCAGATGAGCGCGCTTCCCTCCGTTTCTTCCCTCCGTGGCCTGCAGTCTTTCTGCCGTAGTATTTATATACTGTGTATATGCCTGGATCCAAAATGGCTTACGCTGATCACCACTCCCAAATTGTATACGTTTTACTCCAGTTGTTGATCAGGAGTTCAATCACAATTGAACACACACTTCAAATTAGGACAGAAAATGTATTTATTTTCCGCTACTTTGGCCATAACTTTAATCATTAGGTAGACGAAGCAGAAGCCCGCCATCTTATCTCCCACTGCGTCTCTCTCTCCCAATTGTAGGCACAGCTCCAACATCAACCTGCACCGCAAACTGCTGACCAAAGAGTTGGATGACATCGTCCTGGACCCCCACCTCAAGCCCCTCCCCAAGGACCTGCGGGCCGAGTTCCTGGCCAAGATCTACGCCGGACACCACTTCGGCCTGGACGCCATGGCGGCCGGGATGGGCCTGGGGGCCGCCGCCGCCGCCGCCGCCGCCGCCGGGCTCCACCGCGACCCGGGCTCCCCCGCCAGCCACCTCGAGTACCCCCACCTCCCCTTCGGCCGCCCCCGCTTCCAGAACCCGCACCACCACCACCACCCCGCCCACAACGGGTTCTTCCGGGGGGCGGCGCCGCCCGATGACTACATGGTGCTGGACCTGAGCACGGCCTCCAGCGTGGAGTCCAGCGGCAGCGTCCACTCCTCGCAGGGCTCCGACGAGGCCAGCGACGAGGGCATCCTGATGGACGACCTGGAGGACGAGGAGGAGGAGGAGGACGGGGTGGAGGAGGAGAGGGAGGAGAACAGCGACGGGGAGGACTTCTCCCAGCGGGCCAAGAGGCACTGCGGCGGCGGCGGCGGCGGCGGCGGCGGCGGCGGCGGAGGGGGAGGGCTGCTCCGCGGGGAGGAGGACGAGGAGGGAGTGGAACTCAGAGGAGGAGGAGGAGGAGGGAGGGAGGAGGAGGAGGACGAGGAGGGGATGTCCTCCTCGTCGATTCTCTTGTCGTCCAACGGGGGCGGCCAAGGGGGCAGCAACGGGATCCTTTGCAACATCTGCCACAAAATGTACAGTAACAAAGGGACGCTGCGCGTGCACTACAAGACTGTGCACCTGCGCGAGATGCACAAGTGCAAAATCCTGGGCTGCAACATGGTGTTCAGCTCCGTGCGCAGTCGCAACCGGCACTCGCAAAACCCCAACCTCCATAAAAACATGCCGTTCTCCACTATAATAGACTGAGACACTTACCCACTACATAAACTATCACCAACCCGCCGCAAACCCTCTTCAGAAGTCTCTTTGTCCTCCTCTCCCTCCTCCTCCTCAGTTCAGCGGTTGAATTGAGCCCTTTGGTCATCCCATGCAAACAAAATGGCTGTGCTCCTCTTGCTCATCGTCCACCCCACCGATTATCCTCTCCTCCTCCACGCCCCCTGCCCACCAGGTACTCCAAACATTCAGATCATTTTGACCTTTCCCCCTTTCGCTCTTTTTAAGAATACTTTGAGACACTAAAGTGTGGAGTTGATGTAAAAAAAACAACAACAAAAGACAAAATAGCTCCATATTTATTTTTTTCCCCCTGGTCATTTGCCCTTGATTTCTTTCCTCCCTTTGCTTTGTTCTTATGTCCTTCTAAAACAAATCTATTCAAACCCTTATTTGTGACTTTGCCTGCAGAAATAATAGTATTGGAAAAAAAACTTAAAATCTTCTTGTTGTACTTGTGTAATGATAGCTTTTAAAGGTTCCCCTTACAAAAGCATGGAAGCTTCAGTTGTAAATAGTGTCCTGACGAAGCTTTTGGTGTCAAACAGTTGTATTGATGGTTGTTCTCTTCTTTATTTCTTTCTTTCTTTCTCTCTCTCTCTCTCTCTCTTTTATGTTACAGTATAGTACAATACTTCCAGCTATAGGCAAGAAAGAGGTAGCATCTGACTAGCTTCATTCATATTAGCGTCAAAGACACATTTTTAAACAGAGAACGAGAACTAAAAAAAGAATATCATCTAACTTGTTTTATCTACTCGTTGGATATTCAGAGGTTGCCTGCATGTTTTTTTAGGCTCCTACACTGATGCCATTTTCATTTTTCTATTTTTTTTCTTTTGTCTTTGTCTCTTATGTTTATTAGCCTTAGCGTACCAATTCCAAGATTTATTTTTTGCACTTTGCATCTATACAAGGGGATGTGTAATATTATTGTAATGAGGACTTTTGCAATGGTACATTGCAGTGTTGTTCGAGGGAGGGGGGGAGGGGGGGGGGGGGGGGGGGGGGGGGGGGGGGGGGGGTTGGGGGGTCATTGTCAGCCACGGTGCCAGGAATATTGCAGTACCTTGACATCCATGTGCCAGTTTTTTGCATTTTATATTTTTATTTGTTTGCACATGCTCAGTTTTACATAACAATTGTTCACAACAAATAATGCCAATTTTTCCCTGATTGAATGACAAATTGTGAGTAGCTAAATGCTAAGAGGGTTTCTTCTAAGTGTTTTATTTTATACCAAAAATGTATCAAGTTGCAGAATGCTTTTTTCATCTTTCTGATTTTTGTTTAATTTGTCTTGGACAATATGGCTGCCAGTTATGATCATTATATTCAGTTCCGAAGTTGTGTTCAGTTGATCTTTCTACTGCATGTTGTTACTGTGACAAAGTCATGCAAGGATACATGGTGCTTGTTTTAACACAGTGAAGAAAGAAAGTTGGCTAACACCCCACCCCACCCATAAAAAGATGAACTTAACTAAATGTAATAGTCCTTAAACTGTGACCAAAACAAGAGGGTTGGCTTAAGAAGAAGAAACATTATACAATTTAAAGTTGTACTGTAATATTTACCCCCATTTTGATTGATATGATGCACTTGAGTCTTAAATCCCTTGCTGTGATAATTCTGTCATTGGTGTTTCATAGTTTTGGGCGCCAGCTCCAAACACGCTGTTAGCTAAAAAAAAAAGCGGAGGTGTTTATCCTGCAGTTGGTTGCAGGACTATCATAAGGTACAAGTATTTCCAGTAACTGGCCATAGAGGAGAAACACAAAAGGGTTATTTATTCGGTGGCTGATTTTAACTTCTTTTTTTCGACCGATAAGAGACTACTTTTTGTAAAAAAAAAAAAAAAAAGGAAAGAAAGAAAAAAACCGTTGCTCATATTTGTTAATTAATGTGTTAGCAGTGTTGCGTGTTACTATACAAGGCACCCATCTCTTTTCACGGCCCGGTCTTTAACCAAACTTCACAAGGAACTTCAGGAGATTCATGCAGTGTTAAACGGTCCGCTGTACAGTATTTAAAAAGAAAAAGAAAACTGCTCACGTCCATTACAGTATTCATTGTCCATGTGTTTCATTTCTTCCAAGTACTTGTATTGGGTTGTTGCACTCCTGCTCTCTTCCAACCACCAGACCTTCCATCTGCCTCGTACCAGAGCCCCCACGTCAACTCAATACTCTCTCTCTCCTTCCAAACGAGAGACTTACAAGTGTAGAAGGAAAGCAAGGATGAGAGAGAGAGAGAGAGAGAGAGAGAGAGAGAGAGAGAGAGAGAGAGAGAGAGAGAGAGAGAGAGAGAGAGAGAGAGAGAGAGAGAGAGAGAGAGAGAGCGAGAGAGATTATTTAAGACTTATGGAAATGTTTTAAAGGTGAAGCACTGAGGGAGGAAGGACAGATAGGACGACGTCACCCTCATCACACGTTTCACATGTCCCTGTGTCACAGCAACAGAGGAAAACTACACTGGCTGATGATGCCAAACAGTGGGAAGAAGAGCAATAGAGAGGGACGGATAGACTCAGCGATAGAGAGAGAGAGAGTGTGCATGGTACTTATGTGTTTTTTTTCCTTTAGCCACTAACGTGACCAACTTACTCTGCACAATTCAATTCAGATTCAAGGCCATTTAATTCTAATCTATATTTGATCTGGCTCATTCAGTTCCCTCTCACAGCCCAAGCAGTGGATACTCCCTCCCCCTACTCGTTCTTAAACCTGCCACTCACTCTCGCTCCACACCACACAGCGGGGGATCCTAAAGGGACACACTCACACACATGCACTTAATAGTGTATGCTTAACTTCACCCGGCGACAGCGACATAGGGGATAAAAGAGGACGGGTAATTGGCTGTTTATCCCCAGCGAGGAGGAAACTGAGTACTGGAA
>NC_044050.1:16007426-16124926 GCF_902167405.1 Gadus morhua
GAGAAATTATGAAACCTAAATGTGAATATTATTTGACAGTAGGGATTGCAGTATGTTCTCAAATAAAAAATTATACAAAACACTTTGAACAAATTTAATGCATTGGATGGTAATCGAATTATCATTTAATTCAACATTTCGTAGTTGAATGTAAAAAACATTCCTCTGTTTCCGGTTATTTCATGTATTTTCCATGAAAGATTCCTGATACCATTTGCAATTTCACAGTTTAACATTTAGGATTCGGTTCATCCTTTTGTAGAAGAAGGATTGTTCCAAAAAAACGCACATTTCTATTTCAAATATTACACTCCAAACAGAACTTTATACGCCCATGCTTACAATTATACTGTCTGAAAAGAAGTGTACACAACTTCAATGTTTAAATTTGATTTTGATTCGATTTTTGTAGCCTGGAATGGAAGGAGGATTGTTTCTGGCAGAAGAAGACAGGTTTTGTCAGTTGGAGCAGACACTGTCTCCAGACCTCCCGTGGAGCCACAGCTCTAATGGGTTAGAGAAGGCGATCAATAGCAGCAGGCCCACATAAAGAAGATGATGGACACTACGGGTGCATCACGGCTGCAAATTAAATCAAGAACCATGGGCTGGGATTCAGACAGGGATACAATGTGTGAGAAGAAGAATATATTCAGGAACATCTTTCCTTATTATTATTAAAGATGATATATAATGTGTAAGCCTCTGATGTATCAACCCTGTTAAGGGGTGATACAGTAATCTATATATGGTTCTGTTCAAGCTCAAGTTCTGTTCTAACAAATACTGTTTGATTAAGAAACGAAAAAGGGCCAACAATAAGCCATATCTGAAAAATTTCCCAGCATTTATTGAAAAGAGAATACATTATTCATTCAAAAAAGATAGAAAATTAACTATAATCAAATAAATTAATTTATAATGTTATTTTCCTTCATTTAAACTGCCAAAGCGTCAAGCATCAGCTATGATCGGCAAACATATATATACGGTTCCTCCCGTTTATCCCGTCATGGCGGGGAATATAGGGCAAAATAAAAACGAGATTCTATCTGGAGCAGTGTGTGTTCTACATGGCCGACCCCTGGAAAATCAGTCTCTGGCCAGAGCCCATCAACAACTACTCCCCGCGTTGACCATCACCTCTGCCTCCTCCCCCCCCGCCCGCCGCCACGGGGACAGACCCTGGCCCCTCGCTCCTCATGTGACGTGACAGTACAGATGTAGGTGACCAGTGGGTGGCCCCCCGCGAGAGCCCGACCAGAGGTCAGGGGGGTCACTGTCCCTACGCGGAGGCCCCGGCGTGCACGGCTCTCGCCCTCGTTATTTATCTCACCCTGACAGTCCATTCCTCTTCCTGTCAGCCTCCCCTCGGTCCATCCCTCCTCTCCTCTCCTCTCCTCTCCGTCCCACCTCCTTCACTCCTCTCCCCCCCTTCCTCTCTCCTCTCAAATCCTTTGCTCCCCTCCTCTTCCCCTCCCTCCTCTACTCCTCCCCTCTCGTCCTCTGCTCTTGGTCCTCCTGACGCTCTGGCCCCTAGAAACAAGGTGGTGTACCCCACCGCGCGCCCAGGAGGGTGGCGGTACAAGGGGGGGGGGGGGGGGGGGGGGTCACGCAGTGAGCCGTGACCCCTCTGCTCCGCCCCGGGGAGCCAGATCAGGTGACACCCTCGCCTCCAGCGAACCTATAACTACCTCCTCCAGGGACAGGGGAGGGGGTATAGGAGCTGTGCCCTGGACTGCCCGGTGGGAGGTTGGGGGGTTTCCTCTCAGCAGCCAATCCAGAGGGGTAATTACTGCCCCGGGTCAGACTCCAAACTTGGACTCTTTGCCCCCCCCCCCACACACACACACTCCCCAACCAGGTCTCACTGGACCGTCCGGGACATGCAGCTATCCTTTCATTAGACGAAGAGAGAGGCGGATGAAGTCAGAGGCATCCTGGCTGTGAGACACCGGGAAGCCCCCCCACACACACACCCACACACACACACACACACACACACACACACACACACACACACACACACACACACACACACACACACACACACACACACACACACACACACACACACACACACACACACACACACACACACAAACACACACACACAAACACACACACACACACACACACACACACACACACACACACACACACCTCCTGCGTTGGCCTCCGGTGATAAATGGGTTGGACTCTCAGACTTGGAGGTGGAGGAGGATGACACTCAGAGGACGAGAGGTGGAGGTGGAAGTCACAAATACAGTTAGAGGGAAAAGGAAGATATAAATACCTCCAGTGAATACTATACGGACACGGGGTGAGAGACTCATCCACGGTGGCCCAGAATTATGACCGTTGACTATTTGTACTCCAGGTAAATGGCGTCTTCAAGTAAATGGCGTCTTCAAAAATCACTCACACTATCCGTAACAAGCGTAAAGCGACATAGTGTTCGGGGGAAAATAAACTAAACCAAACCTGTAATTAGCGAGTGGTTTCATGTGGGTGCTCTTTGATTTATAATTCAGCATAGCAAGCACCCCCACCCGACGACTGGGAGAGGCCAGGGCGGGGCGGGAGGGACTGAACTCGTTTGAGTTCTGTGTGAGTTGGACTTAAAGGGAAAGCAATACGTGAGGTCCATAGCTCAAGACCTGGCTGTCTGACGCACAGGATTTCAAACCGTCTGTCCATCTGGATTTTCCTTCTTACTTTCCGTCTGTACTTCTGCCTTTCTTTATGTGCTACTCTCTTTCATTATTTTGATTTTAAGATCATCTTGGTCTTGCTCCGCTTTTTTATTTCTTCCGCTCATTCTCTCATCCTTTTTTATTTTCTCACGTTTCTTACTTTGCGTTGTTCTTTCTCTCTTCCTCTGGATATGCTGGAAACGGCCTGTAGTGTGCCTTGGGAATCTCTGTGAGGGAGGCCACCCTTGTCCTCAAAGTGTCCCCTCACCCCACACTGATCCCCTTACTATCCAGTGGCTTTCTCGCACTAAGACAAAGACAAGGGGCTGTGAACCGTATCTTGGAGGGAAAATAACCCCCATCTTGTGTATTCGGTCGTGTTCTGTGGGCATTGGGAAGCTGTATTCCCACATTCAATAAAACTTTGATAAGGAAGCCTCCTCGTCTGCTGTGGCCTGGTTTCCTCCCCCTCCACTCGGGTCGGTACATGCTAAGATTCCGCGTCCTCCCGGGGGTGCCATGATCCCCTGATCATCGTATATTCTGCCGCCCGTATAAAGCTAATGTGCTGATGCGCTGTTTTCAACCTGCCGTGATCCTCCTTCAATCCCCCCCGCCCCCGACGCTTCCCCCTTCGTTCCCTCCAGTCCCGCTTTCACACTCAAGCGGGGATCTGTGGGCGCTTTGATCACAGTCCCCCCGCTAAAGGTTTAAAACGTCTCAATTCCTGATGATCGTCAGGGCCTCTGCGCTTTTCACTTTAAGCATTTCCCCCATGCCACCCCCTGTCCGAATTCACAACTGCTTAAACGAGGAACCCTATTCTCCCAGCTTCCCTTCCCCAGCGCAGCTTTCAAGTTACCCCCCCCACCGCACCCCCCATCGGGTGCCGCGCCGGTAAGCCCTAGATTTTGTCTCCTCCATCGTTGTCAAGCCCATTTGCCAAATACGAAAAAAAAAGAGCCAATAAGCTGGGTCTTCATCGCTTCTCTGGAATGTAATCCCCAGATCTCCCACTTCTCGTGAAAATCAATGCCGAGGTTGAGTCGAGGTGAAACTCCCGTCTTAACTTATCACGCTGTAAAAGTAATACAACCGAGTGTGGTGACTTTTTTTTTGGTAGAATGAGGAAACTAATTGTCTAATTGCATGCAGCCGTCACTCCCCTTACCCTCTGCTATTAAATAAAGATGTTATCCGTATCTGCCTCATCAACTCCAAAATAAACAATGTTTGTCTCTCTCTCTGTGAGGTGTGGTCCTATGAATGTTGCGTTTAATTTATTATAAAACTTGAATGTGTGATTAAATGTCCTGGTTTAGTGTTTCCTGCTGGAGCAAGGACCCAGGGTTGCGTGTGTCTGGTGGATAAGGAGGTGTCTAGTGGGTGGAGGGGCAGAGCAGGAGCTGGCAGCCACCTCACCGTATGTCAAGCCCGACGGAGGCTCCGAACCAGTGGGGTGGGATGTTCCACTACAACCCTCTCTGCCCTATAGGACTACCTCTGTAATTAATATGTTGTTGTATCAAAGTTGAGGCGTTTGCCTTCCGAAACGTCCCGCACGCAGCCCCCCCTCACGAAAGGCCTGACCTCCAAGCAGCTGAAGGTTGGGCTGCGAAACTTGGCTCGCCCCCGAGTGAAAACATCTGCTTCCCTCGCAGGCAAGGACCGCCGCGGACCCCCTCATCTCAGCTGGCGCCCGTAGCCCAGTGAGAAAGAGCCCTTCCCCTGTCCTCACCAGCTGACCCCCACATTTATAACACCCCTCCCTCCCCCCCTCCTCTCCCAAACCTGAGTCTCCTGGTTCCAGGGCCTTGCTCCTCCTCCATCAGCCCCACAAACCCCCCCCCCCAACCCTCCTCCGATCACCCCGCACACCAGTGCGGTCACACCGTACCGCTGTGAGGACTGCTCTGCTCTTGTTATCCACCCCTCATCACAGCCTGTCGAGAAGAGGAGGAAGGACAGCTAAAGGGAGACCTGGAGGAGGAGGAGCAAGAGGAGGAGTAGGGGGGGGGGGGGGGGGGGGGGGGGGGAGACGTGGAGGAGTATCTGCGCTGCTCCCACAAAGCGGCGACTGTTGGAACACTGACAGAAGCATCTGTCATCCCCCTGCCTTCACACACCTTGCCTGCTGTCCTCAGGGCTAGCCCCTCTCCCCTACTCCTCCCCACCTGCTCTCTCTCTCTGTACGCCTTCTGAGGTACGACGGGAAGCTCTACGACGCCTCCTTTGGAATTTAAGCGTCACACTTCTCCACCCCCTGGATTCATTCTTCATGTGATGACGAACATAACTTTAGAATCACAACACATGTAGTTTAGTGTAGTTGGCTCATTGGTTTGATTGAAATCGCGAAACTTAATCTACCCAAATAATGTCAAGAAAGTGATGTGTACAAAACACAGTAGTGTCATTTATAAATATAACTTATAGCAGCAAGACGCAGAACATCTATGGGAAATTAGGTCATGTGCTACACATGTGTGTTCTTCCCTGAGACCTTGGGACATGAATTAGTACTTTATGGAGAAGTACTACTTACTAAGGAGAGAGAGAGAGAGTGAGCAGGAGTTAATGAATATGCTGACCTGGCTGGTGACTACTTTATCATTCTCTAAAGACCCCCCTGCCCAGCCCCCTTCAACTAGCTGAAGCTTTGCCAGCAAGTATAAGGAAAGATGCCAATCCATGTATATGACACACACACACACACACACACACACACACACACACACACACACACACACACACACACACACACACACACACACACACACACACACACACACACACACACACACACACACACACACACACACACACAAACACTGAGCTCAAGGACACCATCACTCACGATGCATTGGAAAGGTGATCTTGAGACAATGTCACACTGAAGTGTGTTGTCGGTTGTCGTTCATGTTTTTGTTTTGATCAATAGATGGCAGAAGTACTGTGCAAGCAGACACTTTCTTACTGAAGACAATATGCATAGGTTTCTAACGCAGGTTTTAAAGCGCACAATGTGCGAGTGATTCATCATATAAAGTGCCATCAAGATAATTGCAAAATAAAATTTTGATAATGCGCATTATCACATCAAAAACAATACAGCTGAAGGCTTTGCTTTGGAGTGAGATGGGTGGGAGTGAAGGTGATTATGAATGCCATAGACAAATATAATGGTCCCTCTTGGAATAGAAGCATAACCTCACTGATGTTATTAAATTGGTTGTATAGCCGAACTCAACGGCCCTAAGAGCGATCTGGACAGTTAACTTAAAAAATATATATATCACGACAGCAACACACAATTATAAATATACGTGCTCCTAGCACACATACTCATCGACCTACACACACACTGACACACACACACACACACTTACAGGAGCAGGGCTGCAGATCAGATAGCTTTGCATGTATGTGTTCGTGTGTGTGTGTGTGTGTGTGTGTGTGTGTTTGTGCGTGCGTGTCTGGCTGGGTTCCAGCGTCAAGGTCTCTTACTCCCAGGCCATGCAGGGGGGCCGGCCAGCTCCTCTGAGTTATTCCTGAGCATCGGCCGGTGTCTCCCCTCTACCCCTCCTCCTTCCTTTGTCTTGTCCGCTCTCCTCTTGTCCATCTCGGCCCCCGCGTCTCCCCAATCCCCTTCTCTGGGACCCTGCGGCTAATGGACCTGTCCTTCACATTTATCAGCATCTCCTTCCATTGTGCTTAATGCGCTGGCATGCATTACCGCACATGGACATATGCATCCTCTACACGTTTTCAAACACACACATACACACTGATGAACCCATGTGTACGCAGAAACACACACACCCATCCGTACATTCCAAACAACTATACACATACATGCATTCATTCACACACACATTGCATTGTAAATCGACAAACAAACTGATAGAGATTATGTGTTTCGGGAACAAAGTTGAGGGAAACTCAACTATAACAAAACCTCTTTAATAGTGAAAGAGTACAGTTGTACTGTCGAAGAGGGGCCATGATGGACTAAATGAAAAGATAACCACTGGAGGGCGCTAAATCCACACAATCCACCATGCTCTTAAATAAATGTATGCTTTGACAATCAAACAACATTTTTGAATAATGCCGAAAAGTTGTAATATTTATTAATAATAATAATAATCATAATAATCATAATAACATTTAACATTGAATTTATTGGGTTGTATCCTCCGTATAGCTCTATCTATTTCTGAAAAAAACCTTTCAGAAAGCATGCATCTCTGATTCAACATTATTACGATTACTCAAAATACAACGTCGACAACATTTCTTCTTTTCTTAATAGCAGATTAAATATTTTTATTTGAATCGGGGAAGTCTATAGGTATTGTTTGGGCACCTTCCCTTCTAAAAAATAATATATACATCTGCCTTTTGCACATATGACTACAACTGTATGCATCTAGTGGCAAAATAACCATTTGACAATGTTGAACATATAAAATAATGTCTATATCGAAACGTATAGGCTACATCAATAACATAATATAACAATTTGTAGTGGTGAATACCACATAATTTAATATCTAACCATTATAGCAACATGAGTGATGTGTTTTATTAATATATTAATGCATTATGTGAATCTAACAGGTTAGTGTTATATATAGCACACCAAAATAAAAAATAAAAGTCAAAGAACCAGTTTGGATTAATATTCTGTTTTATATTTTGGAATAAAATAGGAATACATTTCAAAAATCATTTTCATTTTTGGATAGGCCTAGCATTTTATCCAATGCCGAACCTACTTGAAAGGAAAGTGGAAATCAATCCTTCCCCAACACTGACAGAACACTCCTACGAGCAAGCAAAATCTCCCTCAGGGGGAAAAAGGAAGAAACATTTTGATTCCTATCCAACTGATTGGAATGTTGTTATTTTACCCGTAGGCCTAATGATTTTTTGGATTGTTCAATTAATTAATAATGAAATTATTTTTAAGGCATTGGTTGAAACTGTCACCACATTTTTCATGCGGGACGTGATAAAACAAAGTTTTCAGGTTATATTTTATTTAGATTAATTAAGGATTGCAGTATAGGCCTAATACAACTATAAAACAAAATATCTCTGCATTGATGTACAAGCCCTTTATCCATGCACAACATGTGAAACAATATTAACTAAAAAAATAATAATAATCTGGAAAAATCAAATCCGGAACTACTACAAATAAAACTACTACTATAGCAATATTTTTATATTTTATTTGTGAAACAGGAATAGTCACCCCTTTCGGTTCAATTTCGAAATTAATTTTAAGATTACCTTGTCCACGAATTTTTTTTCTAAACGGTTGGGGAAACGGCAGTTTGGTGTGAATGAACAGAGCCAAACGAAGTTCTCGCAGCAACAGGTGATTTTTCCGTGAAACCAAATCAAATTCACCAGCTGCAACGGGTGAATTATTAAGTAAAATCAGACGAAGCGGTGAATCAAAGTATAACTTACTCTGGTTACCTTGGCGAGAGTGAAATGGTCAATATTAAGCGTAGATGGCAAAACTACCCAATGTCCATAGCAAAATAGCCTCGCCTACTTTATAAATGTAGTGGTGTAAGTTTCAATGTGTTGTAGCAGAGGAGGCTGTCCTCTGGGGGGCGCTAGAAAGACACAGTGGGAATCAAGACGAAAGGCTTCGTTCCGTTCAATCCACTGAAGGTTGAAATAAAAATAAAATGCTCGGATAGGGAGGGGTGGGGGAATCATAATCCAACTACAACATTAAAATCAATAAAGTGTTGTGATAACGCACAAATAAATTAAAACAAATACAAATAATAATAGCATTAGTGATAATGATAATCAAGCGCAGATAGGACTATTAATAACCACAGAGGGAAGAACCCTCATAAATAAAGCAATGTAATACAAAATAAATAAATTATCAAATTAAATTAGTTATAAGCGCTATTAGAGGAAGGATTAAATTCTATTCAACAAGGAAAAATTAACTATTTGCAAAAGCAAGAAATTAATACACTGGAGTCGGATTGAGGAAAAATAATGTGTTATGGTAGGGTAAGTAATAGGGTTAGCGTTAGTAATAACCCAAACCCTACGACTAATCCTCAACCTTTTACTTACCCTAACCCTATAAATAGCAGGGTTAGTGTAAGTAATACGGTTAGGTCTACTAATCCTATTTAGCCCCGGTTTATTCCTCGTGTGCTTCAGCATCAGTACCACCAAGGATCCTTTGCTCACCAGTAGTTGCTCATACGAGTGACGTCCATTCGCATCCGGGGTAGAGTTATCATATGAGTATCATATATTTACTTAAAAAAATATCTTATGGCATATTGATTGTCTTTAAGATGTATTTATTTATCAAAGATTCATCATAAAAAAGCATCAGCCTTATCATTCTATGTATACTTATACATAAATGTAGTCAAAATAGAAACTCCCCCCTGTTTTGCTTTTTTTTTTGGTATAGTCCGTTGCAGGACAGCGCGGGAGCGGAAAACGTGCAGTGTGTACGGGAAGAGTAGTGCTGCGCTTTCAGGTAAACAACCCTTATACTTTTCGAATACATCCTTTAGTGAATTATTTCAGTTAGCATTGATGTCGTTGAAGCATGTAATGAGACGCTACTGAAGGTTCACCGCTCGAACATATTCTGTATGTGTTATACGATGTATTTCTCGAGCTAGCTAGCAGGTTGCCTGTTACGCACACTAGTAGAGGTGAACTCTGTATCCCGTAGTAATGTTACATCTATTCACTTTAGTATTGACACATACTCTACGCTTATTGCTTGAACGGTATGTAATGACATGCACTGTGTGGATTTATTTGTTTGGACATCTAATGGAGACCGAACAGAATTCTCATGAATAAGTTCCGTCTTGAATGCGTGAAAGTACTTGAGAGGCCACACGCCCACTAAAGTCAGTGCGGCGTGTGTAAACTTTTTCAGATGTGAGGATGGATGCTGGTCTATTCACCTAATTATTGTTTGCTAGGTGCCAAAACTGTGAATATGGCTCGAGATTACAAACCCGGGGATCTGATTTTTGCCAAAATGAAGGGATATCCCCACTGGCCTGCCAGAGTAAGTAATGGTTAACGGTACATCCAGGAAATGAGTAATATAAACGGTGGCTTCTCTTAATTTTTGCTCTATTTACTGGTCTCTTTCTATTGCTGCTAGATTGATGAAGTCCCCGACGGTGCTGTGAAACCGTCCAACATCAAGTTCCCCATCTTTTTCTTTGGCACCCATGAAACGTAAGTATTGTTAATGACTTTAACACAAATTATGTATTTCTGACCTGATTTACTTTGATAGTTAGTGTGCCTGAAAGACAATCGGTCTCAGAATGTTCGCCAACTATGTTACTATTTATTAACACAAAACATTTAAGATTTAAAATCACTATATTGCTATTTATTTTATGTAATATGACCTAAAGTTATGTATATATAAATAATTAAATGATCATGTGACACAGGAAACTCCTCATTAGAAAAAAACAATGGGTGAGATTGGCAACAACAACATTCCAAATACTCTTCTCTTTTTGAACAGTGCATTCCTTGGTCCAAAAGACGTATTTCCTTACCATCCTAACAAAGAGAAGTATGCAAAGCCTAATAAAAGAAAGGGCTTCAATGAAGGCTTATGGGAGATTGAGAACAATCCAAATGTTGAGTTAACTGCACCCAAGGTACACCATTCACTATTTTATTTTCCTTATTTCTTCCTTCAATCTACTCTATATCAAATTAGCATTTTATATCTGTAGACCTACTTGTTCTTATTTCAAGGATGTGTATAATATTAATTCTATATAGCTAAATACATAGTGTGTGTGTGTGTGTATGTATATATATATATATGTATCTGTGTGTGTATGTATATATTACAGTATGTGTGTTTTATATATTATAGCTTTCATGTAATTTTCTACTTTTGCTCACTCCTGGTGGAGGGTGTTGTTTGTGATGAATGTGGGTATTGTTCTGTGTGGTTTAAAGCCGACTACTCTGGATACGATGGGCGGGAAAGGTTCTGACGGCGGTCCAGAGGGTGACGAAGACTGTGACGTCAAAAAGCTGAAATTCAAAGTGAGTAGATCCAATCACACACATCTCCAATGATACATTTGGTTAGTGTCTGTCACATGAGGAACGAGGGTTTGAAACACTGCATCGAAGCTCCAACCCCTAATAGTATTGCATGTGAACTCTAGTAATACTAACCTCAGAGTAAAATATGACTGATGAACAAAGATGGCCCGCAACAATGCGGGCGATTATTGCGTTACTTCCTAATTGCTGGGTGTTTTGTACTCGGACCATTAACAGATAGATAGGCTAAAATAAGTTATGTTTCATGAGTAGAAATTTATCTTAGATTCATCATATCAAAGCAGGTATCTAAATCTGTTCTAAGCATATATGGTTAACAGTCTGCTCTGAACTGCCTTAACATTTTCTTCTTTTAAAACACATAAAATCATGAAAAGAATGCTGATGCAGGCAAGGCCACGCTTAAATGCCCACTATTCGACCGTTCGAATGAAATGCTCATTCTATGGAATAATTGAAAGACCAATTTTGAACGTGCTGCAGGGAGGGGGACCCCCGACTTGTATGTCAATCAACACCAATACTGGTGTTATAATTGTCCAGTCGTCCAGGGTGCTCCCTTCGAGCCAAAAGGTCAGGGGTAACCAATATCTTCAGTCAACCTGCATGCTTGAGCAAGATGCCACCTCCTACCTGAACACTAATGATAATATATGAATTCACTGTAAGTTGCATTAGACAAAAGAATCTGCTAAATGACTCGATAGTGAATGGCACTACTGGTCCAACTTAAGGGCAACTGAACTAATGAAGCCACAGCTGAAGATGCAATTTAATTTTCTTATTTTATCCTTAATTGTTGGTGTGTTTTCTATCCAAGATAGCCTTTTCTGTTCAGTCTCTTGTATTTTATGCTGCCATTACATAGGTCTACGGCTGCTTCATAGGCCTTTTGTCTGTTAAGTCTCTCTCTATCTTACCAACTGCCTTAACATGCCTTCTGCTTCTCTGTCCTATGTGGGATTGGCACCTTGATGCATTGTACATGTTTCTGTTAATTTGGTTTTGCCCAAGGAAGCTGAAGGGAGCTTAAGACTGTTTTCCCAAGAAGAGAATAGAGGACGTAAGGACTGGCACTAACTTTGCTTTTTCTTCCAAACACTCGTTTAACCCTGCCCACACTCGGATCTATGACGTGTCTTGGGGGAATTCAGGTTCCAGAAAGTGAGGCTGGACAAGAGAATGAGGAGGAGGAGGAGGAGATGATGATGGAGGAGGAGGAGGAGGAGGAGGAGGAGGAGGAAGGGTCTCTGGAGGTGTCTGGTCAGGGCCCTGAAAGCCAGGATGTACGTACTTTGCATGGGGTTGGCCTCGTAGAACGTACAGGTTCTCCTGCCCAGTGTTGAATGGGTGCACGTGTGGGGTTTTACTCTGGTGGTGGTTGGTTCCATTAGGCATTTGTAATTGATTTGTATGCTTTGGTTTTGGGGTATTTATGATGGCTTTTTTATGGTGCAGGTTGGACAAACGTGGAATCACAATTAAATACGTATGCGAGTTGGAACACAGTTGAATACCTGTGTTGTAAGTAGGCACAGAAGTTTATATACCAGATGGGGATGGTTTGTTCTGTGCCAACAAGGAATAAACTGGGAATTAGTTTGAGGATATTTATGTCTTCTCTTATTGCTGCTTTGATTTCCATTCTTCGCACTGTTTATCTGACCTTTTAGTTGCATGGCAGTAATAATAAGTGCTAAAACAGGTCAGCTGTCCCTTTATACTGTTTGTATTGCTGTTTAATATAGCGTTTTAGATACACACTCAATACACTTATCCTATCAAATTTATATAAATGTATTGCTCGAGAGCACAGATGTGTTATAGCTTTCTAACACTAGAGGGGTCTAAAACCCCAAACCCAGACTCAAACTATAAGGAACGTATATTTTGTCAAACTTATTTCTTTCTGGTCTTGCCCAAATTCCTATCTTGCTCAATTTTTACCTCGCTTTTTTATAACATCCACCATTGGTGGTTTGCCAAGAACACCTATAGACAGTGAAATATGGTGGCTTGGTCAAAAAGGCATTAACCAAAGGTTTCATGTTCAAGGATTCTTCACAAAAGGGAACCTCAGACGCAGCTAACCCAAAAAGAGGGAGAAAGAAAAAGGTTTGTTGTTTTTTATTAACAAGTATGGAGGCCTGTTGTGCTGGCTGCTCTGGTGATGGAGTTGGGGATGAAGAGCTTCTAACATTGACATTGGTTTTGCTTCCTGCAGCAAATGGTATCAATGGCTTTTCCCTTATTAAGGCCATTTAATTAGTTTAGCCCTTGATCACAGATACAGTCTAAAAGGACTCACAGGTCCCCATTACAGTATATGACAGCCTTCTTACCATGGAAGTTCTTTCCTCTTCTTTTTTTGTCTCTTGGTTTCCAGGGTGATGGCGACCAGGACTCTGAGAAGGAGGAGGACCCTGCCAGTCCAGCCAGCCCCTCAGGTAGACCATCCCTTTGGGGACATCCCTTTACCCACCTTCAGCCTCCGGCATGCGTCCATGGAAATGTGAACATGAAAGAGTCTTGTCTGTGGGCGTTGCTTGAGCAGGTGGAGAAGGTCCTAAGCGGCGAGGCAGGAAGCCCAGGTCTGAGAAGAGCCTCTCCCTCCACCAGCAGGACCTCCAGGGCTCTGGCAGTGAAATGTAATCACATTCCACTACTCCCTCCCCCCTCCCATATCTACAAACGTACAGAAACAGGGATTCAGGGACATCTTGGTTTAGATATGTGTTCTAAAATGTGTGATTCAGGATACTATAAAACCTACTGGTTCAGAATATTTAGGAATCAGTAGGTTCCTATATATATATATATATATATATATATATATATATATATATATATATATATATATATATATATAGTTTTTACAACAATTGATTCTAAATGGATATTGATATCCCAAGCCGTCTCCGTTCTCCCCCAGGGACTCTGCAGAGTCGGACAGGAAGAGGAAGCGGACAGCGGAGGAGTTCAGGAGTGCAGAGCAGCAGCAACAGGAGAGGAAGAGGAAGGAGGAGAGCAAGGTGAAGGAAGGGGACGGGAAGGAGCCCGAGGCCAAGAGGAAGAGGCAGCCCAAGGAGGACAGCTCCTCCGGCTCGGAGGACGAGGAGGCAGGTGGACCACTGTTTGACCGTAGAACGAGCCTAGAGGGACTCATGATGAGAGGTGTTTTAGTGCTGAGAGTACAAGATTGAAGAGGTGAATGTTGAGGGAAATGATACATGAACCTGAAATGAAGTAAAAGTATAAGGCAGAAATAGGTTATGACTTGAAATTTTCATAATTGAGCGGTTCAAATAATGTTTATTATAAAAATGTTTATGCGTTGTATTTATTTACTTGTATATGTTAGTCATTAAGGATCACTTACAATCTTGATGTGTTTCAGTGATATTTGACTAAAGCGGTTATTATCGCATTTATTTTCAAAAAATCTGCGTTCTAAGTCTCATACATTTACTGATGTTTTCTTGGAAATATAAAGGGAAGGTCGGATTTAAAAAAAGCTTTTTAATGATGGGATGTTTTGTGATGACCAGAAAAGCAAGAATCGAAAGAGAACACCCAACTCCATGGACAGTGACAAGGATGTAAGGCGGCGCAAGGCGGATGAATTCAGGGAGTAAGTGCACACATAAACACGCACTTCATTCACTCGCCGACTCACAGTAGTTGTACAATATCGCTGCTCTGCTTTGCAAAATAAACTAAAAATGAAAGTGGAAAACTTTCTAATCTCACGTTTCCCTGCAGACAAAGCAAAGACGATGCAAAGAAAGGTGAAGAGAGGAAAGGGGATAAGAAAAAAGGTAAGCTTGTCATTTTCCTAAAGGTTCATAAAAGGCAAGCCGTAGAAACCTGTGATCCTTCCCTGATGTGATTGTGATGTCTTGAGTTTCACATGATTATTATAATTCATGGCTGTTATTTATGGATTCTGGGAACCAACAATGCGAACAAGCGGCCGTTGTGATGACTAATTACTTATGACTATCCTCTTATGACCCTTATGACTGTGGTATAGGTTGGTTTGATCGTTGTTGCGATAATTTGATATTTGTAAATTATGACCTTTACAACCCAAACCATGACTATTATAACAAGTATGTCTAATTCTTTTCCTAAAAATACTTGTACGTCCGTAGTCTTCAATGAAAGGGAGCCTCAGTTATTGGCACGCAACTGTAAATGTTACAAACGTTGTATTTCCTCTTTAACTATGTTGATCTTCTATTGAATTTGATCATTCTTTTCTACAGAAATCTCAACAGAATCCAAACTGCAAAGGTTGCATGGGGAAATCAAAATATCTCTAAAAATCGACCACCCGGTTAGTTTCCGGATACGGTTAGCTATCACACTATATATATCGTACTAGGAAGATGGATCCCATTTCATTTGAACATGTGTAATCCCTCCCCCGACCCCCCCCCGTCCCCAGGACGTGAGGAAGTGTTTGGAGGCGCTGGATGAGATTGGCACGCTGCAGGTGACCACGCAGCACCTGCAGAAACAAAGTGAACTCATCGCCACGCTGAAAAAGGTGAGGACAACTCCCTCCTGGTCTATTGTGGTGTCTTCTAGGCTTGGTTGCAGGCTATCCAGCCCTGTGCTACTGCCTCCTCAAGCCCTTAGTGCAAAGCTAATTCGTTTTGGATTGGAACTGATAATCAAGGTGCTGCAGTCTCAGGAAATCCTTTTTCCAGCAACACTCGATTTTCTAGGGTGGCCACTGGCCGTGGTTTGGAGTGGAGAGAGGGAGAGCAGAGTGTTATCATTTTTATTTAGAATGGAGCTAGCATGTGAAGTGTGTAAAGTCAGGAGAATCTGAATTAACAACGAGCAAGTGGCTTATCTCCCGCTGTGTGTTGCATGTGTGAAAGGGCAACTCCGGATCACCCCAGACCCGATTCTCTGGAGATGAGCCAATAAATAAACAAGCAGTTTATGTATATAGTGAAGCAATATACATTGAATACCATTAGGAGTATACAATACTAATGGACTGTATGTATATTGATGTCAGTTCTATTATGGCGTTTTTCCACTCTACTATCCTGGCACGGCACTGCAGCCCAACACTGCTCGGATTTGCATTTCCATTGCAACCGGGCTCCACATTTGAAGGTGTGTCTTTAACTGATGACGCGCTTGTCTCGTGTTGATGATGCAACATCACTCAAACTTTTATTCCCCTTTTAGTTTTGCATTATAGCCCACAATAAAATCGGATCGATTTGTTTAAGACGCATTTGGAATACTCAGGTTGTTTCACACGGACGGCGACATACAATGATATCCGGATGAGGTATTCAGTTTGACGTTCAATGTTCCCCCTTGCTTCCCAGTCTCAATAGCTCATCGAGAGCCGATTTATTTCATAGTCCTCTTTACACACTGGACAATGTTTTGTAGATTTTTCCCCAGGTGCCACACGATGTCCTTGATATAAGAAATAACTAATAGATGGAAGTATTGTACAATAACCATTCTTTACAGAATGACTAATCTTAACCAAAATTCAAAAAAAATCTCTTTCAAAGAGTTTTGCCGGAGTATATTGTCAAACTAGCGTTGCTGGGGTGCATTTCTATTAAACCTATATTACCCTTTATTATAAGGCTTTAATATAGTTCTAGAAAGCTGTTGAGAACTCTAGCCCTACTCTTCGTGCATGCATGGCGATGCGCCACATAGACAAGAACATATAGTTAATTGTATTTTTAAAGGTCTATATTCCTACAATTGGAGAGACAACTTCTCGCCCAAACGGCAAACAGGGCTGACGTCAGCACAGCCCACTTTGAGGCGGGGCAGGCTCACTTTGGTCCATATCGGGAGCGGTACGGTACGGCACACTTAAACCTGTAGTGGAAACGCTAATTAGCACGGCAGAATGACATGGTTGAATCAAGAAATAATGGTTTATTGATCTTTCAGGATTTTATTGGCTATTATTGTTGGTTCATCAAATAGCAGATGGTTGTCCCCATAACATCGCATTCCCTTAGAGGTGGCATATGAATAAATATACCAGCCTAGGTCTTCAAATGTGGTTATATAACATATACAGTAGGGCCCGACCGATATTGATTTTTGAGTGCCGATGCCGATTATTTTCAGAGAAAAATTACGATTACGATTTAATCGGTCGATTAAAAACAAAACAAAAACAAGCATATAAAACGTAGTTTTTGATACCTTAAATATACTTTAAACACTTTTGACGAATATGTGAATTGAATGCAGAACCTTTGAGTGTTTTAGAATACATTTAGTCAAAAATGAGTAATGTAAAATGTGAAATAAATAACCAACTCCCAATGTGCTGCGCTCGTGAGCAGTGACTAACACGTGCGTGCTGAGCAGTATGGTCTCACCGTTAGAGTCTACAGTATAACAAATTAACATGGCCTGGGACCTAAAGAAAAACAGGCACAACATGCAAAAAAAACAACGCGTCTTGTGTACATTGGTGAGGTGAGCGCGCAGCTGCCTGAGCGAACGTGCTTTCATGTTGTACGGTAAAATTCCATCTCCTCTTTTTTACTCCAGCTAAAGTTGTTAGTTAGCAAGGCGAGTAGGAGCCCAATCTGCAGGATACTAAGCGCAATAACATTTAAAAAAATAATAATAATAATCGGTTGTAATCGGCGTCTTTTTGGCAGATCTTGATTATTTTCAAAAAGGCTATAATCGGCCGATTAAATCAGCAGGCCGATGAATCGGTCGGGCCCTAATATACAGTGTTGTATCATGCAACAAGTTAAAATGTCCTTCATGTTGGAACCCACAAGGAACTTAGCGACCCACGAGGTCGCTAAGTCACGCCCCCGTCGTGAGCCTTGACGAACTTGGACAAACCAGACTAGATAACAAAAACATATGGAAAAATGTCTGCTGACGGTATATCAAAACAGGTATTGGATAAGTTTTGGGCAAAAAATAAATAAATTTCTTCCTGGAGGAATCGAAAGGGACTACATTACACTATGGAGCGGTATATTCAAAACTTCAAAAATACATACAGAAGGTGACGAGTTTAAATTCAGTTGGTATTCTGGCCTGCCACACAGTCTGATCCACATTACACTTTTTCTTGTCCTGTTGTGGCTTGGGAAAAGGGATGAAATATACCCCATGCTGCAGCCTCTCCGGATACCGACTCATTTGGTTTACACAAACAACATAAATCCACCATTAAATTAGAGTAGTTGAGGCTGGAATGTCATTGGCTCATCTGCGTTCTAAGGGCGGAGCTGAGCGACAGGTCAATTGTCCCTGGATACATTTACCTGGGGATTATATGGATGGAAAATTTACGGAAAATGAATTTGAAATGGCCGTAATGTCCTGATGGATGTTTGATAGCATTAAACAAGGTATTTTTTTTGTGATACAATGGATTGAGTTTTGAAATGGTTGGTCAACTTTAAACTCAATCGATGTTGTATCTCATGGTAGGATATGTTGAGGCTTGCATGTCCTGTCCCGTCCCCTGGGATTTCCTGTCTTATCTTATAAACCTGACCAAATCTCATTGAACTGTGGATGAATAATTTATCTAAAAATTCCAATAGATAACAAAAATATACATTCGGTACTTTTTGATATAATGTGAGTAATAATGATTTAACATTGACTTGGAATTAAAATATCCGTGGGATTCACCCAACACCGTTGGTTTCGCTTCACTAACCCGAGGCCACAGCATCGGTGCAAGTGTTTCCATTCAACCCAACACTCAGTGTGAGCTTACAGGACTCCCTATTTGTGGGTCACTTATGATGTGTGGTCTTGCTCCAAGATCCGCAGGTTCAAGGCCAGCCAGGACATCATGGACAAGGCCAGCATGCTGTACAACAAGTTTAAGAGCATGTTCCTGGTGGGGGAGGGGGACTCCATGATCAGCCAGGTGCTCAATAAGTCCATCGCTGAGCAAAGGCAGTATGAGGAGGCCAAGAAGGGAGCGCTGAAAAGAGCCGAACAAGCCCGGGAAATGAATGCAGGTGAGCTTACTGTGATGGAGCCAAGGATTAGTTTGAATTCAAAGCCAGGTAGTGGCTGCTTTTTCAGATTCTACGCCGGTAAAGGTACATAAATGTAATGCTGGCACAAATTAACATTAAAAATAAAGTGACAGGAAAACTGATGACCTTTTTTTCTATGGTCGACTGTCAACGACAAGCCTGCTCAAATAATTCTGTAATCCGACCATACCTGACCAGATATACATGGTCATAAATGAGCCATATGAAGAGTCTATGGGTGCTTTAAGCATGACCATGAAAGATTTGTTCCATACATCGATTTATTTCATGTGATGAAGAAAATGGTTGCTCTTCAGGCGTCTCACAGACTCGTCATGTGGCCTACTTTGACATCGTACGATCCCACTGTGATTACTCTGCATGAAGCACTAAACCAATCGGTGTGATCAGAAGGCTTTCCACCACTTCTTCCCGTCCCAGGCCCGACCATTCATTGGAGTAGCACCATCCACAATGAGAGGTTCTGTTTTAGACTAAAGCATGTCAGATTGACCAAACTATCCCTTTCACCTCAGTGGTGCTCAGGCTGAGGCATGTGTTATCACATGCACTTCTGAATCCTCCTCTTGAGTTGGGCTAGGTTATTCATTTGTGTGTGTGTGTGTGTGTGTGTGTGTGTGTGTGTGTGTGTGTGTGTGTGTGTGTGTGTGTGTGTGTGTGTGTGTGTGTGTGTGTGTGTGTGTGTGTGTGTGTGTGTTTTCTCTTTGAAAAAAATAAAATAGATAAGATCTCCAATGGTGATTTCAACTTGTTAGACAAGAAGGATACTGAGAGGGAAAAGGCTGATGAGGAGACCACACTTGGAGATAATAGGTAAGACAAAAAGGGGTCCATTCAGCCATGGCCATCAATATAGCGGGGGCCATCAGAACAACTGGCTTATTTCATTCTGGGTTTTCTAAAAGGTTTCTAAAAGGCATAGTCATGTGGAAAGTTAAGACACCCCATGAAATTGTTTGCCTTTTGTTTTAACACATTTAGACACATGGACATTTAATAACATGATTTAGAGATGGATGTATTATAACTATTATTTAATTATTTGGAAGATATTAATAGAAATTCGATTTTCTTTTGAGGGAAAAGTTATGACAACCCTCCCATCGTCCTAACCACAACCTCCCCAGACTTGTGACAAGTGGAAGACATTTAAGACAACTGCAAACATGCCCAAGTCAGGCCATCCTAGCTCAGCCCAATAGCAGACCTCAAGATGCTTAATGAAGTCTCAGAAAATTCAAAAATGTCATCACAGGACCTACAGGTAGCTCTTGCCACAGTTGATCTCGAAGTACATGAATCTACTATTAGAAAGAAACTGCACAAGTTTGATTTGTATGGGAGGTGTGTAAGGAAGAAGCCCTTGCCGTCAAAAAAAACATCAAGGCAAGTTAGCCAGAGGACACCTAGAAAAAGACCAGGACTTCTGGAACAATGTTTGACAGATTAATCCAAAATATAGTTATATGTTAATATAGCACAGTAACAGTAGCTATGTTTGGTGCATACCAAAGACAGGATTTGAGCACAAGAACCTCATACCAATTGTGAAGCATGGGGGTGGAAACTTCATGGTTCGGGGCTGTTTTACTGCAGCAGGGCCTTGCCAGCTCAAGGCTCACATCATGTGACACCATCGATTGATGGACTCATTTGAGTTCTGTAGTGTTAGAAGCTGATATTCTGAGCACAAGTTTTGGTCCGATTATTCATGGATAGGTTCAAAATCAACCAGTGTGTCAAGCCCTTTGTTGAGAATGACGAAAGTTCATATAATCGTTAAAGAAGGTTAACATTCCAGACTAAACCCAGACCTCAGACCGGACAAGAAATGGAATAAAAAGGATTCATAGAAAGAAAACCCAGTAAAACTGCTTTTTTTGTTTCTTAAGATTCAGTGAAAAGTAATCTTATGAAACGAAGATCTGGGATGGGAAGACTATTTAATATTGTATTGATAACCTGCTGTTGATACTTCTTTTTTTTTGCAGTACTGGGAAATGCGTGGAAGATGCCATTTGAGTCAACAAACCTTTCTGGAGAAATTACTTTTCCCTCAGTTTTCTTACATGACATTGTCTTAACGTATATTTAAAAAAACTGGCATCAGATTCCAATATTGCGCCTATCGATGTGCCTCAGTTCTGTGAAATGCACATGGTTTGTCCACAGGTAACATTGTCAAAACCTTTTTTTTTTTATGCTTTTAGTTTGGCTGTTCACTAGGGTGGCTTGCTTAAAAAAGAAAAATTCAAAACGCACATTTGAATCAGAGAGGTTTCAAGCTGCCAAACCCTGGGTTTAATAGAGATGTTGAGTATTTGAATGTTGTTATTCAAGAGAAGAAGCTGTTCACAACGTTCTTTGTATAAAAGCCAAGTTAGTGGATTAAGTAGTTTCACCATTGTATTCTGAGGTCTGTTTTTCAGGTGTACAATAGAGAAGTGATGGACGCCAAAGTTTATTTTGCCAAAACGTGCTTTAATTCAATCATGTTTTAAGTGTTTCTCTAACAAATGTAAATAAGAGTATTTTCCTGTCCATCATAGAGTCCACTAATAAAGCAGCAGTTTCTCAAATGTTTCCCGTTAGGTGTTGTTTTGATGATACTGCAAAAATACCTATTTATTAATCATCTCAAATTCATCATGTAATTAGCTACCACAGGTAACGATGTGGCCTTATCCGTCATTACTAAATAATATTCTATTGACACTCGTGTGAAAGGTGGAAAAACATTTTACAAAATACACATGGGTCAATTCAACCTTTTCAAACTACAGACAATACCTGGTTCTCCTTCATCAGAGCACTGTCCATACAAATAAGAAATAAACAGTGTTGCAAAACATTTACAGAAAGTGCTATAATGTTCAATTTCCACCAGATAAACTGAATGAGCATATTGGTTTTCCCCATGAAGCATTAACAGGAACATGAACAGTCGACCCTTGGAAC
Organism: Gadus morhua; assembly: GCF_902167405.1. Taxonomy (NCBI): domain Eukaryota; kingdom Metazoa; phylum Chordata; class Actinopteri; order Gadiformes; family Gadidae; genus Gadus; species Gadus morhua. The sequence goes on from NC_044050.1 coordinate 16,029,271, forward strand.
ACAACATCCGAAAGAAAATCCATTTAAACTTTGTTTGGAGACTTCAGTTGAATGCACCTGGGTCGACGTAGGGGTACGCTAGGAAGTCCCCCAACTTGTTTCCCTGGTCGTCGTAGTGAAGCAACCGGAAGCATTTGTCACAGAAGAGGCACGGGTCGCACGGAGCGTACCGGTCGTTTGACGTCAGCCATCTGGATTATTACCAATACAAAAATGTATCTTCCATCATCTTTGAAAGTTCACATTAACGGACTTAAACACTTGTTATAAACACCTATTGTTGATGCACATCGGAGCCCAGGTCCTATTTTACGACTGCAGCCTTTTACTTTGACGAGGCTAAACTCTTTCTCTAGACATAACTACTTCATGCAGACATGGCTGCAATGGGCTTAATAGGACCAAAACGTCAAATGTATAAACCATATCTATAAGTAGCAGATATTCATTTTATTCACATATTACAACAACTCATGGTTCTATCTCAGATAGGAGGTGAGAGATTTCCATGAGAGTTGGCAGCACTGAAAGTAGTTATTTATTTGCGGTACCATTTTTCTTTCTTAAAAAAGCCTGGCCATTTGTTGTGACATGTGATTTTAACTTGCCTGCCAATGTAGAGATGGCAGACGGTGCATCTGCGTGTGGTCACCCTGTGCTTGTGGGTCAGGAGAGGGTAGAGCTTCTTATCCAGACAGTCAGTCTTATGGGACAGTCTGAAAGATTGCAACAAGAAACTCACTGAGATGAGCCCAATACTTCCATTGAAACGCATACTAGAATGATAATTAATGACAAACATTGTCAATGGGCAGGACGCTGATCATAATTATTTGGCCTGTTAGGCTCTTTGAGACTGTAATGGTGATTAAGGGCTATGCAAATAAAATGTAATCTTTAGGTCGGAGGTTTTTCCAGTCCAACAGCTCTGGTTCAAACCCCAATGTGTGCAGCAATGTATGTGTCGAAATCCCTTGACCCGCTCCATAATGTATCTTAAATTCATTGCAACTTGTCGATAAAAGCATCTGCTAAATAACAATAGCTATATTTGTTTATAAGTCATTAAATATTTAAATTCTTGATAAATTGCTTTGAGCCTTGAAATAAGAACAGGGTGCATTTGTCACATTCATGACGTGGATGCATTCCTGGTAAGATGTGACGCTGTGATCACGCCAGATATTTCCAGGAACTTAAAAATGGATGCCTTTTTTATTTTATTTATAACCTACTTCACTGTATGTAGAAAGTAAGCATGTCAGAAATAACGTGGATAGGTGGTGACAATTAGTCTTGAATTGATCGTACTTGCCTTACATCTGTGATGATGACAAGGTGCTCACAGTCTCCTTGGTGACAGTAGAGATAGGGGAAGCCCACTTTGATTTTCAGATCAATAAACTTGGTGTCCTCCATCTTGGCTTTCTCGTAGGAAGGGAAGTTGTGGCTCTTTGCCCAGTCAATCGTGGTGCTGCGGAACACAACCATGACAATTCAAATAAGATATTTTCTAAATTTCTTTACATTTCACTGTTCTCTCCCTTGTAAGTTGTTTTGGATAAAAGAACCAAATTATAAATGTGAATCCAATATAAACGACAAGATACATCTAGAACATCATCGCTATGAATATTGCTATGTTACAATGCATAATAAAGGCTGTATACTGATGATTAATTACACACAGACATGTGGTTTTAAGTGTTCTACACATCGGTGTTGGCACTTAAAATTTGAATCAAATAATCATGAGAATACATAGCAGGTCTTTCATGCATGTACAACTTTCAAAAAGGATAATATTTGACTTTCCTTGTGATCCCTAACACTTCTTTCATCATCCACTTCTACTGTGGAACGTTTTAACAAATTAAGTGAATGAATGGAATCCTACTCATAACTCGTCTTGTGATAATGATGTCAAAATTGTGGCAAATTTATCTCATAGCTCATTATCACAAGATGAACGCTTCTGGTACTCAAACTAATTCAATATTCTTCACTTCAAACATTGGTAGAAATGGCTTTATGTCTCGGTTGTAAATTGGGATAGCCTGAAAGTTAGCGATGTTCGCGACTACATTTTTGCTGATGTGTTTTTTTTAACAACTCTGCGTGTCATCCTTTTCATAGTCATCCCACATTTATCAAAATTTCACAACAGAACACCACATTTCAACACTAATGCAGCCATTCAGTGTTCTGTGTAAAACATAATTTCAGAACTGAATATTTGATAATCTTAGGCCACCATTCAAGCAGTCATCTGAAATTTCAAATCACACAATTCATGTGGTTAGAAAAAAAGGATTTTGTATAGTAAGTAGGCCAACTTACCTACTGATGTCCTGACACTCTGGGAATCTCATGTCATTGTAGAAAACTCCCTCCAGGTAGAAGAAGGATGACCTGTAATGATCCTAAAACAATAAGAATTAAAAAAGCACTTTGAATGAAGCGCTTGAAAATGGCATTCAACAAGCAGACAAATAATGCAACAAAAAAGTTATTCCATGAGCTAGTTTGAGAGTACCCATTAATGCCACTTAATCATTCATAAAGTAGGAGTCATAATATCATTTCAAACAAAAGGGTGGTATTGAATGAAAGTCAAAGTAGTGCTTGATGGTCGAATGAACCTGCAGCCAGGAAGCTTACATGGCCTCTCTGTGCTCATTACCTTGCTGATGAAGTCAGGAGCAATGTCGGGCGTGTTGCTGAATTCTCCACACACTTGCAGGTCACTGACACAGCAAATGGCGTCCCTTAAGTTTGCCAATGTATGGGACCCGGTCATCAACAAAGTCATGTGGGGTCGAATATACTTAAACTAATAATAAAAGGAAGAAAGATAGGAAGGATACCATGAATATTGACAGCTGAATACAGTTTAAGCTTCCCATTGCTTTCTGCACTTGACTACATTTTAACTATTCAGATCACAGCTATGCAGGGTTTTTGTTTTGGGGTTAGACCAAATCCATACTCAACTCTCTCAAAAATGGTGGGGTAGTAGACGTTGACAGAGATAATAACTTCTCCTTCAGGAATCTCGTTTCCTTCAGTGGGGTTCCTTCCAAATGTCAGTCTCTCCTAAATTCCAAACATCAAGCCAGAACTTGACTGACCCACTACATTCTGAATTCATAATATAACATACAATGATGTCAATGACTGATATTCACTATAGAGATAGTACTTTGTATTGTGACATGTTGTTTAACACTCACCAGCTCATCCGCATAGAGGTCATGTCGACCAACTTTTTGGACTGTGAGATTTGATTTGTAATCCTGTCTCCTCTTCCTTTGTCTGTAAGGAATAACGACATTTTGGTTAAGCAATATGTTGTTCCTACGCAATTGGTTTGACTTAAGGATAACCTAAGGTAAAGATGAACAAGTGTGTAACCTACATTAGTGTTCTGAGAGTTGAATCGGGCGGCACAACGTTTGTATCTGTGGGCCGATCCACAGGATTGCAGCGAAGTGAATCGAGGCTTCAAGCAAAACAAAACGAACGGATAATCGTGTTATTGTGCAGAAAACAACACAAAATACAATAGTAGAAATATGCTGTTTAGTTCGAACACAGCCTTGGGTTTATTACCTGCAAATGGATTTCAGATCATTAACGGTTTCAGCGTTGAGCCCGAATTCTTTGGATAATTCTGTCTCAAATTCCTCATCTTCCTTTTCTTTGTATGAGTAATGTGATGGCTTAAGCCTTTCTAACCATAAATTTCTAAACGCACCTATATCAAAAGTTTTTGTGTTAACATCAATGTATTCGTAATCTGGGATGTTTTCCGACACCGACTTGCCACAAGTCGCCATTTTCCACAGTTGATGTGACCTCCAGGAATCATGGGAAATGTAGTTGATCGAAGGACGTCTGCTGCTTTGTCGACGCCAGATCAGCTGGTGTACGACTTGGATGAGAGCCGTGTCTGGGACCTCATCGCGTTGAAAATTAGATAATTGGAAAGGGGGCGTGAGGTTTGTGTGTGAAAGGCCTGAGGGGCCATGGTACAACACATAAATGTCTCGCCTGTGGAGCGTCTTCTAGTTTAGCTCCGTTTAGGTAATTTGGATAAGTCCCAATAACGACATTTGTCAGTTAATCATTTTCGATAAAGAATTTTGCTCTTAACCTTTTCGCAATGGAGGATAAGAAAGAAAATCAAACTACACCGGTAACTAGTTTTTTTATTTTTATTATTTAGAAAGAAATATAATGTGTTGCGAGCGTCTTAGTTAATTGTAGGCTTATCCAACTCAAAATGATGATGTTGAATATCAGTATTCACCGTTATAATTTTCAGTTGATGCATCTGATCATTTTGATTTGATTCTTAATGGTGACAACAAAATAATTAAAGACTGATGTTACGTCACATTAAACATTTCTATATCCGATAATTTTAGATTTTTACAAAATTAAACTACTATAACTACTGCTAAATACACAGCTATTAGATTGACTTACTATGATTGAATGAAAGCATGTTTTTTCTTCTTCAGACGGAGATCAGCAGCCATTTTGCCGAGAACCTACTGTGAGTAGGCCTATTACAATATATTAATTGATGAATTCATTATAGTCCATCTCTTGGTTCGGGCTTGTCCAGATTTTCTTTTTATTATTGTACTTGGCATTACTTGTTCTTTTTAGCCAGGGTGAATGCATTAACCTCCTCAGATTTCAGAACAAAAATCAAGCCACTGATGTAACTGGCCTCTATCTTCCTTTTCATGATATTTTTAGATGTACTTGAATATTCATTCAGTGAAACTTGATAGCTGATGATCGTACTTTGGAATAAAGCAGTCCGCAGATGGATCTGGAGCATGCCCTGGTGGACTGCTCCGCTGGTCTGGAGTTATTCCTCAACAACCGCTTCTCTGATGCGCTTGCTCATCTAAAACCATGGTGAGTGCGATATTATTATGTGATATTTACTACTATAAACTTCCAAAAACGATGAGAGTGGGCTAGTAAGTAAGACGGAGACCTATGGAGGCTCATGCAGGAACGCCAATGTATATTCTGAAACTACTTTTCTCTTTTATTGTATATCTTTGTCTTTCAATGTCAGTTAAATCTTTTATAGGCACAGATGCATCAGCTCAGGAATGACTTCTCTGTCCTTACTTATCTTGCATGGTATCTCGGACACTTCCAAAGACCCAGAATGGGGTATATCGTCTAATATTTGAGAGAATATCTTATTCTGAACGCACACATTGCACACCAATATCTGTTTTTGTTTTTCTTCCCATTAGGAAGGCCAAGAGTATGTACCATGCCATGGGCTACAGCAGTATGCTGGTGATGCAGGCAGGCATGACTTTTGACCCGAAAGATGTAGAAGCAGCCATGACCTCATTGAGGGAGTCTCTAGAGACATGCCAGAGGTAGTACACTTACAATAGTACAATCGAAACTCCTTCAGAATTCTATCAGTCCTTCCTTCTTTAAATATGCTTCCTTTCTTTCATGTGTTCCTCCCCAGCTTTCGTAAAAAGAGTGGATTATTGGAGACCATAACGAACTTGTGGTACCGGCAATCTTCTGACAATCTGACAGAAGGTGAGAAAGATCTGATTATCTCATATTTGGATGGCCTGGGTCAGGCAAATCACAACCGATCATCCTACAAAGGGCCACCTTTTAGTTGCTCTATCCAATTGCATCCAAGAAGTTAACTTTTTTTCTATGACATTTGAATGGTTAGTTGATTCAGAGCTGGTCAGAATTAGTTTGCTCTCTAATTTACTTCAATGTGCTGATAGAGTCTCTTTAATAATTGTTTGTTATTATTATTAAAGAGGGGCTTTCTTGTGTTTCTCATTTGAGTTTAGATATAGCTATTACCTACCTGGCACCTGCCTTTCTCAGAATGGTCCCTGAGAATTTAAGTATATTTGTGTCATAAAAGCACAGTATCAAATGCAAGATAATGAATATATTTTCTTTATAGTATACAATTATTATATTTCCTTTGAACATACGATTCATCAATCAATTTCTTCCATGCGTACATTCTCAAAGTTGAAAAAGGTTGGATTAGGGAACATTGATTTTCATTTCTTTGTCAAATTTATTATTTTTTAAATAGAGGAGATGCATGCTGAGCTCTGCTATGCCGAGGTCCTTCTTCAGAAAGCCTCGCTGACCTTCATGGACGAGAGCATCATGGGCTTTATCAAAGGAGGGATGAGGATACGAAACAGTTATCAAATCTTCAAGTAAGGAATTCGGAGAGGCACTGTTTGTTATCGTTTTAACCAATTCCCATCGCCAAGGTTAAGGGTTTGGTTCCCACTACACCCATCCTGGCTGACAATATTATGAGCATGAAGTATTTGAAGGTGCTTTTGAGAAAAGCGTCCACCAAATGCCAATTTTTCTTCTGTTCAACCTAGACTGGGGGCTAGTCGTATTAAGGTATAAAGCTCCTTACTCATTCATCTTATTGTGATTTGCAATGCGGGCCAATAAGTTATTCACTTGAGGGGACAGTAATTCGCTCCCGCAGAGGTTCACCTCAGTGGTGCCCCCCCCATTGGTGAAAATGTGAATACTGACTGCATTTGGTTCCACCAAGCGCTGTGTTCAGAACATTTGTTTCAATTTGACTTCACTATCGTTACTATATTTCCCTTTACCAGGGACTGTCAAGTGATTGCAAACAAAATGGATGAAGAGATGCAGCAGAAAGCCACACACCTTCACTTCAAATGTGGTGTCAACATGGGAATCGGATCGTTCAACCTGGTAAGCATGTAGATAATCTTGTGGAATTTAATTTTGAATATCTATTTATTTGATTGCACTGTGTCTATCTTTCTTGGATGCATTCAAATCAATTATGTAGTGGTATTTATTCCATTAATATACATGACAATCAACTCGAAACGGTTGTGCTTGGAAAGATTGATGGGTAACTGTATCCTTAACTATTTGATACTATTGAGGTTTTTCTTTCCCCATCCCTCCGTTAGATGCTGTCTCTGCTCCCAACACGAGTCCTCAGACTGATGGAATTCCTTGGCTTCTCTGGAGACAGGGTAGGTGCTACTGCCTGACTATTTACAATCTATATATTATTTTGCTTTATTCTATTCAATTAATTTTGTACATGTGTGTGTGTATGAATGATATGGCTGGATAATAACTGTTATTCTTTCATTTATTTTTTAGCCATCTTTAAAAAAGGCTTCAATATTTTGTGATCTTTAAATTCTGTATGGTTTGTGTTGTTAAATGAGCCCTTTTAAAGAACGCACTGTTGGTAATGTTCCAGGATGTGGGTCTCTCGGAGCTGAGAGCTGGCGTCGCCACAAATGGCCTGCGCTCTATCCTCAGTATGCTCACACTGTTGATGTACCATCTCTACATCACTGTCATACTCGGTAAGGGAACAAAAGCCATATTGGGTTATTTTATTGAGAGAACCCAATATAGCCAATATATCCAAAGTTATTTTGGACGACAACCTTAGATATTTAAATGTATCAATATAAATATAATTTTTTTGGGTGAAAATAACATTTACAATCTCATTACAATCTCAACAAAAGGCACAGGTGAGGTGGACTTGACAGAAGCTGAGAACCTGCTGGAACCTTATATTAAAAAGTTTCCCAATGTAAGTTCCACACCCTTACAATGGAAAGTTAATCCATCATACATTCTACTAGAATACCTGCGGGCTGATTTTGGTGGGAATTTCGGACCACATCAATCATTTCTATGTAAACTGTTTTAAGAATAAAGAGTAATCCAAAAGTATAACGATTAGGGTAATATATTTAGGTAAAAAACCTACAATAACATACAAAAAACCTACAACAAACATAATCCGAGGCCTCTCATTAATCTGAGTCTTCAGATGGGAGTTCGCCCTGCGACTCTCTCTACAGTGGCACAGGTCTCAGAAATGCTGAGAACAGGTCTGCTCCACATATGATGCGGGATGGAAAAATCCATATGTTTCCCCTTCATCATGTAAGCTCTGTCTCCTATTCCTCGCACTGTCTAGCCACCCTACATGTTCCTAGTTTTATCTAACGTTAACCTTTGTGCCTGGGGTTAGGGTTAGGGTTTGATCCCCTTATGCATTCTTCTACTTGATGAGAATACAGGCAACTCTGTCCTTTAAGTAAACATTATTTGATTTAATCATTGACAATTCTAATGTGGGGTGACTTAGCGGTGACTTCTCAGTTGGATCCTTTGACCCTTGACCTCCCCAAGAGTGTCAGGGAGAAGGCGCAATCAACAAATGTCAGTTACAGAAACTGAATGTGAAAATATAATTTTACAGGAATTATTGAAAACTGTATACTGTGCAGGGATTTATATTTTTAACTTGACTTTTCTTTTGTTTATAAACTTTCCTTGATTAGGGTGCTCTGATTCTCTTCTACACTGCCAGGATTGCTTTGCTCAAGGGAAACTTCACATTTGTAAGTATCATGTCTCTCTCCTTTGTTCTTTTGAAACGATTGGAAACCGGTTTTAAAATAACTTTGTTTTACGTCCTTCTTTAGGCTAGGGAGAAGTACCTGGCCTGCATCACTGCCCAGCAGGAGTGGCGCCAGATACACCACCTCTGCTACTGGGAGCTCATGTGGGCCCATTCCTTTGAACAGGAATGGAAGAAAGCCTACCATTACGCTGACCTGCTCTCCAAGGAAAGCAAGTGGTCCCAGGTAACCCGCTGGCACTGGACTTCAAACCTGTGTGTGGATGATGGCTGGTTTAAGCAGCCTTACTGGCCTGAGTCCGACTGATGATATGATGATCAACAATCACCACACACACTGGAGGAGATCTCCTGCAAGGCAACATGGAGCCCCCATAGTCATGTGTCGTTGTCTGCACATTTTACAGTTAATCGGATTTCTAACACCAACACCTTGCATCCTTGTCTCGAGGTGAAAGCAATCTTGGTGGCGCATGGAAGCCACCAGACAGGTGGTGTGTGAAGAACTATTGTTGTTACAATGGCCTCCCCAGACAAGAACGAAAGGTGGTTGGAAAGAATGAAGGAGGCTCCATTCCTCTTTGTGGCCGCTGTAGGCGTCATAAGGCCCTCCCTGTCTCTTCCTTCATTGACTCCGTAATTCTCCCACACTTATTTAATTTCTATAGGCAAGATAATGCAAACAACTTTGCTAGATTTCCCCATACTTTTCAAGTAAGCCTGTATGATGATCATTACGTCTTCTTGTTGGAAGCACTGGGGGGATGGGAAGATAAGAAGGGCCTTCATGAAAACCTTATCAGGGGGTATTCAACAAACATACGTGCAACTGTAGCCCCAACTGAAAGAGATAAGAGGGCATTCAGTTCAGACATAAATTGTTATTCAAACATTGTATTGAGGCAGACCTCAGATTTTCTGGAAGTTCGCGCTTTCTAAAAGCTACAAGCGTGGTTTGAGTTTTGGGAAACAGAAGAGGCCGGCCGTGATGACCTACTTGCTCAACGTCATACATTCCACGTTGCTTTGATTTGTTATTGTCATTTTGCTTGTTATTCCTCATTTAAAATCTCTTTCCAGTCCACTTATATGTACCAGAAAGCTGCCCTCTTGAGCATGCTCCCAGACGCAGAAGTGGAGGCCATGGGACAAAATGCAGAAGACTTGTTCAAGTGAGTGAAGGGAGACTCCCCTGCTTGCACTACTCCTGATTTGGACAATTCTGCTCATTCATTGCTGTCGTCCACTGGTGTGGTTTAACAGACAGGTGGAAGGCCTCCGCCTCAGGATTGCTGGGAAGTCGGTCCCAACAGAGAAGTTTGCTGCCAAGAAGGCCCAGAGATGCTCATCCTCCAGGCCTACAAAACCAGTCCTCCCTGCATTGGTGAGCACAAGGCCCCCTGATATGAACTGTTATACCAGTATACAAAACCAGTCCTCCCTGTGTTGGTGGGCACCCGACCCCCCAATATGAACTGTTGTACCAGTATACAAAACTAGTCCTTCCTGTGTTGGTGGGCACCAGGACCCCCTAATATGAACTGTTCTACCAGTATACAAAACCAGTCCTCCCTGTGTTGGTGGGCACCCGACCCCCTAATATGAACTGTTATAGCTGTATACAAATTTCCTAAAACTGTGATTTAATCAAACCTTGTGGGATTCCAGGAAATGATGTACGTGTGGAACGGCTTCACGATAGTAGGAAAGAGACCAGAGCTGACATACAGCATATTGTCCACCATACAGAAGGCCGAGGACCAACTCGCAAGTTCTGCAAGTCAGTGAATTCTTGTGAAGCTATTCATCGAGATGCTCTGAGTAAAACAAATTAATATCACCATTTTTAAATCCTCGAAATCGTGTCTAACGTTCTGACTGTGCCCAGGCCAGTCTGATCATCATGTAGACGACCAGTGTGTGGTCCAGCTCCTAAAGGGCCTGTGTCTCAGACAGCTGGGCAGTCTCGATGAGGCGGAGGGCTGCTTCAATCAGGTCATCTCCAGGTGAGACCCCGGGGGACTGATCACACTACTCTGATCAGGTACAGGTCTAGTCATGCTACAAATCTTAGTGGAGCATGTGGAAAATTGACTATCTCCTTCCTAATATGGATGCTTTGATAAGATAGTGCAAAAAAAAAAAGATGCATTATTATTCATGAGACTTTATGCAAAATGGAAGAAACGCATTTTAATTTACTCATTACTAAATAATATTGAATAATAAGTAACTAAAGCATCTTGACATGCATTGATCAAGACCGACACTTTTAGCGTTGAATTTGGGAGAGCGAGGTCACTCTTCTGCTCTATCTCAATTCATTACTGAAGAGCCCTTTCTTTACTTTTCACAGTGAACAACAGATCAAGTATGATGACTATCTGGTGCCCTTCACCATGTACGAGCTGGGCCTGATTTACAAGCAGAGGGGGGATACCCACAAGGCAGTAGAACTCCTGGAGAAAATCAAGTGCGTCGTCAAGCCTTTTTCTTGCCATATCGTTTGGTTCAGCAGCGTCCTTAAACTATTGTATGTACTTTTTGTCCGAACAGGGTCACCTACAAGGACTACAGCATGGAGTCTAGGCTTCACTTCCGCATCCATGCAGCACTCAACACCATGGGCACTTTCCCAAACAAGCCTTACCCCTCACGCATCCAAGCCTAAGGAAAACCGTTAGTCTGGAACTCTCAACGTTTATGAGACTGGAAACACACACACACAGACACAGACACAGACACAGAGAGAGAGAGGCGATGGTGTTAGTACCTGGTTGGTGTTGGGTGGAATCCGAGTCTGGAAATGAAGTTTAGTTTTCAATGTATGATGTATAATAAAAGTTGCTCCTTCTTGCAAGAGTGTCTGGCTGCATGATCACTCAGGCGGTAGTTCTGCAGCCAGGTGCCTGTCCCCAGTTGGGTAGGCCAGAAACTAGTCCTTGAAGTCCCAGGGTAGGCTACGTAATTGCAATCGCAATAGTGACCTCTGTTGATCGCAATGGATAATCCACCCGTGCCAAAATATTTATTTTTACATTTATATTATTACTTTTAAATATTTAGGCTTTTTAATTCAAGCATTTTTTCGAGATATCTCTCATCTTCATTTTGGATTTTGACACGCATGTTAATAAAACATTTTACGCTATGAATTGTCGCTCTTGCATTTCCTTTCGATCTTCTATATCAACAGGTAAATGCAAAATTATAGAAGTCAGCAAATGGAGATGGGTAAATTATCCTCTTATCTGCTAACACACTTGACAGTCCAGACCACGTGGTCTGGGAGATGATCAGCTGACCGAGCCGGGGGAGGAAGAGGAAGAAGAAAGATGGAAGGGAACAGGGACGAAGCTGAAAAATGTATAAATATAGCTTCGAAAGCGCTCGAAGCTGGTGATAAAGAGAAGGCGTCAAAGTTTCTAAACAAAGCGGAGAAGCTCTACCCCACGGAGAGAGCCAAAGGTACCGTATTCATTCAATGGCGTCCGACCTCCCCGTTATTTCCAGTCAGCATACGATTTAGCTAAGGGTTAAATGGACTACTAGCCAACTGCAAATTCACAGTAGCTGGCTACGATAGCCGTGCTACGTTATCTGTCAATTGGGTCAATGTTTTACGGTCTATAAATGTGTATATATGTAAATGCACTACAAGCCTTTCACACATGTTATTAATTTCGCCGAACGACGTTACGTTACTCTCGTTGCGAATGGTACGCATTTACACGGTCCTTTGCTAACATGAACGTTAGCTTGTGACGGTATATTGCCAAACAGTGTTATCTTTCTGTCAAACCGCTGCTGTGTGTCGGTGGCTGTACAATGCTGTGAATTTAATCATGACCGCGAGTTGAGTGAGAACAGAGTACACACACGGTTTAGAGAGGGTACTGTACGTTGGACTAGCTGTCCCCGGGCGAGCCTGGCTCCTGTCAATCCCTTCATTGACTCATCGACCCAGAGGCTGCAGTTGGAAGTAATGCATTAGCCCTGGTATAAGAGCCATGGTATATGGTTGGCTTTTATCTAAACGAGCAGTCTAATTCAAGACGTAATCGATTGATGGATAGAAGGCTCTGCAATCGTACATATGTGAGTGCATTGTTGTGCAGTATTATTCGGTGACCTATTTTACACCCTGGACAGAGCAGCATGCAATCTCTGACAATATTTGTGTTGAAAATTGACTTGATTCAGCTGTCAATCTGACTATAGGCTACTTTAGTATTATTATCCAGTAGTTTAACAGAGTAAATCCGCTCACAAAAGCCATTGGCTTTGAACCATTATAAATAGAAGTATCTCCAATACGCTTTATGCATGGATGACGTTTGCATTAATGTACGACCTCCGTCGCAATTCCCTCCTCATAGTGCCCTATGCATGATGCTATAATTCTTATCTGATTGTATTTAATGGTGATTAGCTCTCCAATGTTGCACCTCTACGGTAAGTTTGGGTTGTCATCGTTGTATCTGCATCCCTTTTGGTTTCACAAAAATCAACGTTTTTAATTTGTGTAATTTTCTGTCAAGATGTATGAAGGGCTCAAATGAAGTGTTCTGAGGTGATCGAAGCTTCATCAACTACTTCTGGCTTCGTTATTCAGTGACATTTGAATTAATGTTTTCCATCCATACCTAGACTTGAATCTGGTTCTAGAAAACGTGTACATTTTTTGAAGCAACAGAGCAGCTACCGCTTCAATATTAATGAAACACGGGTAGTTAAATCATACTACGTAACAAGTTATGTCATATTTGAAGGAAAGAGCATTGTGTCTGTGCTCAGTGTGCTTACAATTTATACTATCCCGAGTAGTAGTGTGGAGAAGATGGAGTCAGATTGACGGACATAAGCATAATTATGGATGGACCTAATGAATACAACAATGGGTGTCTACTAATTCATGGCTTACATCTGGGCTTTGGGGTTCAGAACGTTTTTTTTGTTTCCATTATGGCTCTTGGTATTTGTTTTTGGGACACGCTCAAATGGTATAAGATATTGCCGTTGGTATTTGTGTTGTACATCCTGCATCTTTATGTGAAGGTCCAAGGACACCTTCTTGTCTAATGTTAACTTGAGGACAAGTTGGCTTATGTTTATACTGGTATAGATAATGCAGGTGGACATTGTAGGGTTTATTAAGACTAATGCCACATGGTTGAGGAATAAAATGGAGAGCTGCAGCTAATTTTTTTTATTAGTTTATTTAAATTACATTTAAGAAATATTCACTTGAAATGCAAGTTGCATATTGTCTGAATTAGTTTCGGCATTATAACATTATGTAATATTGACGTTGTCAGTTTCTGATCTATTACGATTTTGAAAGTTTCCTCCAAAAAACACAGCAGGTATTGATTTTGTATTCCGAAACCTCCCATGCACACCAAACCATTCCCCCTGTCCAGCTGTGTGCCTAGCCTGAACCCTCACCCTTGGTCTGTCTCTCTCCAGTGCTTTTGGATGCGCTGACTAAGAATGGCAGCTCGGCGGGGAACGGAGCCCACTGCAGGCGGCGGCCTGCGAGCAGCGGGGAGAGTAACGGCTTGCACGCAGACCAGGAGGGCCATGATCAGGCAGGAGGAGGGGAGGCCGCCAAGATCTTCACCAAGGATCAGGTGGAGGGCGTGCAGAGGTGAGGAGCCCGGGAGCTGGTCTGGTTATCGTTCTCCACACACGCGTGAACATGTTCTTGTGTTTTTGAGTGGTGGTTTGTCTAGAACATGGGTATTCAGCTAAAACAGAAAGGGGTCAAGTTAGAGATTATTTTTTTTAAGCAAAGATCCGGAAGATCATAATAATGTCTAACTGTTAAGTGTGATGTATATTTAAGTAGCCGAGTAGTTGTATGCATGTAATCAATACCCCACTGTAAAATCAAATAACCTCAGTAGAACTCAAAAACGTTTTGCAAATATTCATTGTCACATAACATAAAACTGAGCATACAGTACATGTATAACTGCAGATATACTGTAAATACAATTATAAATTGTCAAAATTGTCAATCAATAAAAATTAAAGTAATGTATTCGTGACAACACCATCAGTAAATGGCTTTTTGTGTTAACCCAAAATCCAAGCCACTCAGAGGGAACACTCATGAGCAAGTTTTTGTGTACTGAATGTGTGGCTCAGGATCCTGGTTGATTGGTCATATTGGGCTCTGAGACTACTTACTTTCTGGGATCTCACTTCAGATTTGAGTGGGGTATGTTTGTTTAAAACCTGTAGTTTTTTCACATTGGCACTTTTTATTATCATCTGTCATGCGTCTGTATCTATCCGTTTCACTCGTCTGTATCTCTAGCTTTTTTTTCTGCCATATTTTCACGAATAACTTGCCTCTAACTTGCTCATCTGTCTTCACTGAGTTTAAATCTTTACCGTCTCGAATGCACAGACTTGATTGGCTGATTAATATCACGTGGGATGGCTTGTCTTGCATGCAATTGGTCTGTGCGTTTCCTCACCCACTAAACCACTACCGTAAAAACTACAGATGCTGCGCCGGTTCAAATAGAAGCTACCCGTCGTTTTATATCATAATCTGCTGTAGGTCCGAGACCTTATGGTAAGGCTTCTAGGTCAAGAACCGACTGCGGTCTTCCTGTTGGTGACCTCTGGTCTAGAATATGAACTATAACTGCTGCTGTTTCCATATCCTGTTGACAGGCTGTAGAGTTCTCCTAGATTTGGTCCAATGCTAAATATTGTCATTGTGATACTTGCCATGGTAGAAAGCTGATTTGAGAAGATATGGACTGAGGTTTGAGAGGCCAGTGGGTGCTGTACATACAGGGGCCTTTGTTTGTTTAAATTGTTCACCTAAGGCAAAAATCAAAGGTAGATATAAAAAAATAAACGGTTGAGGAGCTAAACCAAGGTGCTGAACAGGTTGTGAAATAATTGTGAATGGCTGATAACAGGATTCCTTCCGAAGGGAATCTGAACCGCAAGGGTTTTAATTTTAATTTAGGATCAATCTTGTATGGTTGCTGTTAATGAGAGCCAGATGAAGATCGACTGGACGAGTTGTGATTGAAAGATGCATATGGATGGATATAGTGGTAATTGGAAAGAGCGAAATAAAGAAGACTTCTCAAGTCTTCCCAGGTCCTTCTTGGCCTTTACGATTGAACCATTGTCTGACCTTTCTGATCATGTGTTTATGGCAAGAGAACGATACCTAAAGTAGATCATCGTATTCCACCAGTTTCTTTTATGGAGCTAGGGTGAGAAATGGTGTTATTATTATATTGCATTGATGGTCATTTTCTATTTGTCCATGGTATTTTTCATAACAAATCTCTTCTGACCCTAGCACAAACTTGAAGCCACTTATCGCTCCACTCAAAACATGCAGATATCACTTGACTTCACTCCTTAATGGACAATACTAGCCCGGTCCACGGGTACTGCCCCCCCCCCCCCCCCCCCCCCCCCTGAGTTTATGCACCTTTTATATTCCCGGGCCATTTGAGGCCCCCACACGCTATGCAGTTCTCTGCACACACAGCAGATCTCCATGGGAACCGCTAGTGCTTGGATTCCTGCCCTTAAGGGGAGGGAGGACCACAGTCACACAAACACGTGTAGCATTTTGACCAGAGAAGAAGACTTTGCATTGAGCAGGAGTGATTTGAATCACAATGCACAGTACAGTTTGATGATTGCCAACTCATTGACCATGCACCCAGGTCTGGTTCGGTTGTATTATTTCCAAGTTGGAGAACATGGCATTTGTCGTCCCCTGTGCAATACTTTCAGTGTGTTGCAGCGTTCCTTTCTTTGCACCCACCCCTGGAGGTTTAAATAACAAACCCTTCAAGGGTCTCCAAGGTCTCAATATAACCCTGAGGAATCTCCTGTGATACAGTTTACTGAGTTGCTTGTTTGTTGTTCTCATTGAGAAAGCCTCCTCATGACAAAAGAAAAACATCTCCCACTCATGGCTGATTAACAACTAATGCATTAACAAACGATAAGCCTTGCTTTGAAAGCACAAGGCACAGTCACGTGTCGCATTCTTGGATATGCAAAACTTATAAGAAAGGTTTTGCTGTGTTAGGTTGCAGAAGACGCAACAATGTTTGGTGCCTCATTTACACATGTCTGCTCTGGATCACATGACAAAACCTGACACATTTAATAGGTTTTGTTTACGTTCAGCTTCATCATGATTGGGAAATGGCAGCCTTTTTATGTTTTTCTGACCTACTGGAACGTGGATTGAAATGGATGCAAATAACATGTAGAAAATGATTGGTGAGAATCAAATGGTGTCACTTCAACTTGTACCGTGGAGGCGGTAAGAGCACTAGCGGTTTAATTCACTGACCCCATGAATGAGTTGAAATGACTAATGTGGCCCCTGTACTCGTGTTCCCAGGATAAAGCGGTGTAAGGACTACTACGAGGTGCTGTGCATCAATAAAGAAGCCGGCGATGAGGACCTGAAGAAGGCCTACAGGAAACTAGCGCTCAAGTTCCACCCAGACAAGAACCATGCGCCTGGAGCCACTGAGGCCTTCAAAAGTAAACCGTCTTATAATGCTAACATGGATGTTATTCCCAATAACATACGTTTTTAGTGCTTACCACCCATGGATACTTTGATATGAACCCAGACGACAAGGAAAAGATGAAGAAAAGGCTGTTTAACCATGTCCAGAGGCCAGTATAAAAATATTTTGTGTAGCAGAGGTGAAGGCCTTCACCCCTAAGGCCACCACTCTAGACGGCCGGTTACATCTGTTGTTCAGTATCCCAGCTGAATTCCTTCTGTATCAGGAAAGGTTGTTAAAATTGGCATGGTCTGATAATGTGCACGGTGCTGCTGATGTGCACGGTGCTGATGTGCGCAAGTGCATGGCGCCCAAGTGCAAGGCGCGCAAGTGCAAGACGCGGATGTACCTGATGCAGAGAGGTTTTATTGTAATCCCCGGTTATTCTATAGAGGCTCTGGTTCATTCTAAGACCATTGAGTTGTGTCAGTAAATTCCTCGCTAATTTTCCCAAAATATGTATTGGACCTCCTATCTACATTAACATATTGCTTTTGTATTCCTCCAGAGATCGGCAATGCGTATTCCGTGCTGAGCAACGCTGACAAAAGAAGACAGTATGACCTCACAGGGGGGGAGGAGCCTAGCAGTCCAGGCCAGGCCCAGCCAGGGGGCTTCGACTTCCACAGGGGCTTCGAGGGGGACATCACTCCTGAGGACCTGTTCAACATGTTCTTCGGTGGCGGGTTCCCCTCCTGTAAGCAAATCCTATTGCATACAGTCAATTGCTCGCACAATCCCATGCGTTTTCACCCAGTCACACAGGCGCACGCTCACACACACAGGTCAACTCACACATACACACGCACTCCCTCACACAATCATTGACAACCACACGCTAGCACTAGCGCACACGATTGCTCACAATCTTATACCATCCCTAAATCACTCTAACAAACGTGCACAACCTTTTTCTGCATCACACATTTCTACACAAATGTGACATGTGTGCCTTGATTCAATTATTTTCAGTAAAGTTAACATTGGGAATCCCCATTCAAATAGCTTTACATAATGGATAATGTATTCCCAACCAACGCCATTGCTGTCTTTTTTTCAGGCTTTATATAGCTGGAGAGGGGTTTGGGTTAGTAGATTAACCTTTTATGACTCCTCTGGCACACAGTATTTCTCTGCTCCACTGGACCAGCAGGTTTTATTTTGAGCAGAGCCTGCTAGCTAATTCACTTTTTTAGTGGACGTAAGATATTTATAGAGCATATTCTTTTCATGACATTTTACACTACAAGTAATGAAACCAATCGGACCACAATGACGACAATATTTAGCTCTTCTGTTGCACAAAGAGCTGTGCAAACAAGGTACAAAATATAGATGTTGTATTTATACGAAAGGTTTATGTAAACAGTTTAGAGATTAGTAGACTTGGTAGACAATAATAGACTGATTTTGAAAGAGTCATAATGAAGGCTATGTCTGAATTTGCAGTCATTTTTGAATTTCTCCTGTATGCCAGCAGATGTCACACTTGGACAGGTTTCTGCTATAACAAAACCCAATGCATAGTTGACTCCTGTAATCTGAAAATGTATTCCTTTCCACAGCGAGTACACACACCTTCACCAACGGCAGGGCACGCTACAGCCAACAGACGGATCAAAGACAGGAGAGGGAGGAGAGGGCAGACGTATGTACACTGGCATCGTTAACTCTAGGATTCATGTACATCTTGGAGATTATCAGGTTTTACCAAATGGAAGTCCAAGGAGAAATAATCCTGGACTGATTTGGTTCAATGCTTTAGCTGGAGTATGTAACTTTTCAGTACAAACTATTCACAGTTCTATGATAAGGAAATGGCAGCCATGTATTTTCAGTGTTGATTCTGCCTGTAGGGGGCTGTAGATGATACGGCCTCATTTCCTGTCTTGTTGTTGTGCAGGGTGGCTTCTCAACGTTCATTCAGCTGATGCCCATCTTGGTGCTGATCCTGGTGCCCATTCTGAGCCAGCTGATGGTGTCAACTCCACCCTACAGCCTGTACTCCAGACCGTACGTACATATTCAAATGGTGCATTCAAAAATATATAGATTTGGAAAGAGGATGCACATTTGAACTGCAAAAACTAACCAAAAAATGATATTGCATTTGTTAAATATTTAATGTGGAAATAACCGAGCCGGAGATTTGAGATTTGAACTTGAGACTTGAAAACCGGGACTTGCAACTTGACTTACTCTAGACTGAACTTCTTTGAGAAAAAAATGTGCTCAGATTCTAAGGCCTGTGATGATTGAGAATTGAATGCATGCTAGTTTTTTGAATTGTTATTCAATAAACAGCATTGTAGCCATGCACATTAATGATTGAATTGTATTAAAGGGGTAGTTGGTAGTGGACATAGGGCCTGATTCCCAAGTTAGCCTTGGTGTTCTTTATCATTGGAGACCGTTTTCAACACATTTAATTCAGTCCTTCTAGTTGCAGTGTTCGCTCGTGCTAGGCTAGCGCACGTAAACGGGCAATACTAGCCTGCTAATAAAACAGTCTTACCCACTCCACAGTCCACCCAGGATAAATCAATTATAAAGCCAGACTATAGATGTAAATGTCTGTGTTGATAGAATAATGTTAGAAATAAAACTAACTTTGCATCGCATGAATCATCGCATTTTGAGGGACTACTTTCTCAGCAGCAGCGGAATTTAACCTAGGTATCAGTCTCCCGCTGCCGTAGCCTACTACCAGGAATATAAGACTGCTGCTGAGACACAGCAAGTCCCTAAAAATGCAATGCAAGGTTGGTTTTATTTCTAACATTATTCGATCAACACAGACATTTACATCGACCGTCTGGCATTATAGTTGATTTGCCTCAGGTGTACTCTGGAGCGGGTAAGACTGTTTTATTAGCAGGCTAGTATTGCCCGTTGCCGTGCGCTAGCCTAGCACGAGCAAACTCTGCAACTAGAAGGACTGAATGACATGTGTTAAACTGTCTCCAATGATAAAGAACACCAAGGCTAACTTGGGAATCAGGCCCGATGTCCAAAATTCCGAACTACCCCTTTAAGTTGCCCCCACAATGTGCAGATTCCTTCTCTGCTTGATAAATGTCAAGCAAAGAAGTGATTTTTGGAATATGATTTGGGCACCATGGAAACCATGTTCAGAGACAGCCAACCAGCAAATGCAATGGATGTACATGTGTCTTATGTCCTCCGTCAGCATGAGTTAGTATGTGCGTGTCCTCTCTCCCCAGGTCGACCGCGCAGACGGTGAAGCGGCAGACAGAGAATCTGCGTGTGGACTACTACGTCACCCGGGACTTTAGGTCTGAATTCAAGGGCAACAAGCTGCATAACATAGAGAAGAACGTGGAGGAGGACTACGTGTCCAATGTTAGAAATAACTGCTGGAAGGAGAGGCAGACAAGTAAGTATTCCTGTCCGTGATGAGACGCTCCTGAGATGGGCTAATTTCTGGAAAATGCTTACACACATTGAGTATATATGCAATTCAAACACTCGGGTCTGCTCCCTGTTTAAACGATCAGTCAATATAAATGTTAAAGAAAATCCTTCACTTTTGTCTTGAATAGGAAATTATATAAGATTATCATTCTTAGGGGGATCAGGGTAATGTAGTGGCCACAGGGGTTGGACTTCTAGCTAAAAGGTACTGTGTTTGATCTCCAATGTTCACAGCATACCTTTTAGTTGTCCTTATGAGATCCCCTAACCCCTTCCTGCGCCAATAAAGACCTGATCTAGTCACTTTGGATGTAAGCGTCAGAAAATAAGTAAATGGCCCATTTCAGACCTCTGTTTAAAGGGGACATATTAGAACATATTATATGGCTAATGCCATTCACACCTTATGATATAATAATATGTCGCCTTTATTTATGTGACTATCCCTGGCATGAGTACATTTTCGGAAGTGACTAACTTTTGCTCACATGAGTTTATTTTGCCTGTTTCGCCCAGAAACAGACCTCCTGTACGCTGCCAAGGTGTACAGGGACGACCGAATGCGCAAGAAGGCCGAACTAATGACCATGGACAACTGCAGGGAGCTGGACAGACTTAACGACCTATTCCGAGGGGGATGAGCTGGGGACGCCCCGTTTTAAATCTTATAAATGTATATGATAGATGTATGTACATGTTTTTTAAGGAAATATCTTTGAGGTAGACGTAAAGAAAATAAAAATGACTAAAATGCTTTAGCCTTACTGTTGAGATTTTAAGGAGTCCCGTCATACCCTATTTTTCCTATTCCTATCACCCCACCCTCTCCTCTCGGCCCATCCGTGTCCCGGAATCTACCTTTTTTATTATTATTTTTTGTATTATACTGAACCATTCTCACCATATACTAGAAGCCTCCATGCATCCTGATTTTCTTTTTCTGGAACAAAGGAAAAAGACACTTGATTGTAAAGTGGAAAGGGACTTGTGGCCAACAACAGGGATTCTTCAAATGTCCTCATCTCAACCTGAACATCTACATTTTCCGCTTACTGTATAAAGAAAGAAAAGCTGTATTTATTATGGAGACTGTCGATTTTTCTGAAGTACCTGTCCTAGCTGCCCTAGAGCGGCTTGTGGAGAACATAAAGAACCTAATTGAATGCTTCCTGGCTACCGACCCACCCATGTAGATGTTTTGGACATGGACCGAGAACAGTACAACTTTGATTTTGCTGCTCAAGAACATTGTATATTGTCTTCTCAAAATGTGAAGTTGTTGGGACATAGGCTGAAGGACTGCATTGAAGCTGTTATTATGAATACCTTGTTTCATTTTTGAATGTTTGGATTTTATGACATTATTTAAGTAGAGAAACTTTTTCTTTAATGCTCGACTAATCATTTGAATAAAGTAGAATATGTGACCATCTTGACACATTGGTCTAATGATACATTGAACCAATGGATCTGATCGAACATCATATGTATGTATGTATGTATGTATGTATGTATGCATGCTGTTAAATGCTAGTTCATGTTATAGTTGGTTGTTACGTAATTGCGATTAAGAAAACTGGAGCAGTTTAGACTCTTGCTCTTTGCGGGCTTAACCATTTGAGATAGACTTCTAACTTGATAACAAAAAAGCAGCACCCTAACTAATGATGGGGAGTTGCTTCAATGTGGGAGGTAGTGTTTAGAAAATCCGACACGTTGGCGTTTGATAAACGGCATTTTCGTAATCAGTAATCACGTGATTACACCGAACCCGGAAACGACTTGACAACTTCAGCAACCTTTGCCACAATATTCTTGAAGCGAATTAGGAAAACAATAAAGATGGTATACTAATATATACTAACAGGAAAATATTTGTAGTTGTCAATCAAGTGCAATATGCGCTACCGTGCCTCGATGGGTGTTTTTGGTTTGTTTTTCTGTGGGGGACTATTGCGTGTGTCTATGTCTAAACAAGAACCCGAAACGCCAGACTGGCGAAAGACTTTAAAAACAATCCGTAATGGAGTTCACAAGATTGATACATATCTAAATGTTGCGCTGGACCTGTTTGGCGGCTATGATGGTTTGTGCCAATATAAATGCACTGATGGTAAGCTATCCTTTCTGTCCTCGTTGGCATAGTGTACGTTTTTCATTAAAGTTGCTGACTGAATAAAAAGTGTGTCATCTGTTGTAATTCTGTGAAATATATTGTCACATAATCTTCTCGTAACAGCCAAAACGTGTAATTTGTATGGTATGTCATTTGCCCCTTGTAGGATATCAGCCAGCCCCTCGTCCTGGCTACAGACCACCGCCCCCTAACGGCTGCGGATCTCCACTGTTTGGATTCCATGTGAGCCTGGATTACATTATGAAACATTTAGGAAAACATGAATTACTACAGTATACCTTTTTTTATGTCGCAATGTTTTACCATGTAAGCCAAACAAGAGTGATAAACGATACAAATGTCTGTTTGAAGTTTGACATAGGAATCCCATCCATGACCAAGTGCTGTAACCAACATGACCGTTGTTACGACTCCTGCGGTCGTCAGAAACTTGACTGTGACGAACAATTTCAAGACTGCCTTGATACCATCTGCAGGAACGTGCAACAGACTCTGGGATTGGCCCAAGGGGTCCAAGGTAATAACAACCGGCGACAAGAAAATGTTTTATTCAATGGCACAACGTGACGTTTTAAAGCTACGTAGGGCACTGCTGAATTCTAAGTAGCCTATATGGGTCAGAATATTTTTTGTTTTGTTGCAATAATAGGTTCAGCATTGACATTCATATATTTTTAACTCTACTGAGCTCATAAATATGACATTTCTAGTAATCTCAACCATGTAGTCAAACAAACAGCTAATAAATAGGCTAGGGTTTTACAACTTTTCATGAATTGGGACATTAACAGATTTAAATGCACCATGAAGTGAGTACACATGCTAATACCTGTAGGGTTACTTTATAATTACCATGGTGGTGTATTGTCTAAACGGGGACATTATTTTCCACTTGTGTGCTGCTGAGTGCTCATGTCCTCCTTGTCTCCCGACAGCGTGTGAGTCAGCGGTGATTTTGCTCTTTGATGCAGTCATGCATTTGGGATGTAAACCTTACCTGGACAGCCAGCGGGAGACCTGCATTTGTCAGTTTGAGCTGATGAAGGAGTTGTGACCAACAAAAAAACACTGTGAAGTGGGCTGTGAAGAGCAAGTGATTACATAAAACACTGGAAAAAGGAAACTACAGCTTTTCAAACTTTAAAAAGTATTACTCAGGGTTTAGTGGTGGGGTATTTCTGGCAAGTGAATGTGGATTATAAGCATTACTTTATTAATTATTTATGTATTTAGATAATATTTGAATTCTACAAATGTGCAATATTGTTTAAATCGATTACATTCAAGTTAATAATGGAATGGAAAACAATGGAAAACGGCAAATAAATGTTTGTGTGGAAATACAATTGTTGTCTTCCAGGTCAATCGATTTTTGTTCGACCAGGAAACTACTGTATCTTACATCCTGTTCATTGTACTAAAACGTAATGAAGTCCATAAAAATAAGTTAACTTAATAGATAAGATTTGGATTTTGATATTAAAGATGACATAAAAATCAGTGTTAAACTGAACATGCTGCTGTGCTGTCGCACCAATCAGACACTCTGCCTTTAAAAGCGAGCCATCGTTTTATAAATTACATTGTTATTCAATTATTGGAGGGATATTATCCTACACTCATACCTCTACTGTACTGTGTCCCCCTCTTTTATAGGGAGGTTGACTGTTTTATTGGCAAGTTTATTTAAAAGTCAGCAAGTAAGTAACAAAGTTGCTGGAAAGATCATGGGGCACCCATGATCTTCCAGCTGTGTTCACTATACGTTGCAGGGCTCTCCTGTAGTAGTCAGTGCAGCTCCCGCCCCACACAGTGATGCAGCTGGACAGGATGCTCTCAATGGTGTCCCGGTAGAATGTGCACTTGATGGGTGGGAGGTAGTGAACAACAATCTCTTTGGTTTTGCTGACATTCAGTAGGAGGTTGTTTTATCTGCACCACGTGGTCAGAAGGTTGACTCCTTCCTGCAGTGGCTCTCGTCGTCCTTGGTGATGAGTCCCACCAGAGTTGTGTCGTCCGCAAACTTCCCCATGTGATTGGTGCTGTTGAAATTACATTGTTATTCAATTATTGGAGGGATTTAACTTGGCAACAGTCCCATACAATTGGAGCAGCAGTAATTATTATATTTAAAAAAATTAAATACAACGTTGACTCTTTCATAAATGATTATCCACGTAACTTTAACTATATTGCTTATACTTGATCTAACTCCCCGCCCCCCCCCACACACGCCCTACTCCAACCAACCCCTGGCGATCCGTTCGTATATTGGCATTCTGGAACAACCATCATTGGCCAACATGAAAATAGAGACATCTCTGAACCCAAACTTCACTGAGGAGTGCATCTGCTGCTGGGGGCTTTCCAACTTCCAGCAACACGTGGCAAGTGGGGCCCACTTAGGGTAGCAACTTTCTAACTTACTTGCTGACTATTAAATGAACTTGGCAATAAAACGGTCAACCTCCCTGTAAAAGAGGGGGATACAGTACAGTAGAGGTATGAGTGTAGGATAATAATGTGTACCGTACAGTGAAGTCAGGGAAAGTCATGGACAATGCAGGAGGACAAGGAATCCAAGTTGCCAGCTCCCTTCTTTTTCTTTGTTCTTCATGTAAAAAATAAACTGAAAACTGCTGTAAGGTATCTCTTTTTGATTTTATATGTTGTTGAAATAAATATATCCAGCCTCCAAAGGAATTGGATTAAGACTTTTCTAGTTTCTCCTATTCTTATCCATCCTCAATGAACATACCCCGGAAGCTTGTTGGGCACTAGCCTCTAACTTGGGAGATTGTTAACAAGTGACTGCATTTCTTCGTAGGAGGGAACAAGAGTTATAGTCTCATCTTAGAAAACTCTTGGATCACATAACAATACATACATGCATACATATTATTTTGCTCTTACTTCTGGCATGATTCTTAATGTTTGTTCAGTTTAGGGTTAGCGTTAGTATCAGTTTATTGATATTATTACTGTGTGTCTGTGTGTGTTTCCTTTGTTTGTGTGTCTGCTTGCCCCCCCCCCCCCCCCGTGTGTGTGTGTGTGTGTGTGTGTGTGTGTGTGTGTGTGTGTGTGTGTGTGTGTGTGTGTGTGTGTGTGTGTGTGTGTGCATGGCCGTGTGTGTGTGTTTGAATACCTATGTATGTGTGTGTTTGTGTGTGTGTGTGTGCGTGTGCTGCCTCATAAAGTGAGGCTATAATCCAAAATGTCTCACAATTACATACATACATTTTTTAAATGGCTGGCCTCAGCAGGAATCGAACTCCTAGCCAATGGTGTATGGTCTATCAGTTGAGCTGCGGGCATGGTGAAGGCTGCCGGTCACTTGTCAGGAGAGGATACCTCCAATGCCTTGAATTCAAACAGATATTGTTTTTGTAGCAGACTTTCATCTCACTTTCATCACTTTGACACCAGTGGTACTATTTTCTTAATGAGACATATAAATGCATGTCTGTATGTCTGTCAGGATTCTCGTATGGACTGTTGTTTTTTGTCTCCCCCTACCTGTTGGAGTGTGATAATTCTGGACTTTGTTTATGTTTGTAGCCATGTGTTGGTCATGTGCCCGGAGTAACACCCATGTCCTTATTTGCGCAACTTCCTGCCTTTGTCTGTTTCCCTCCAATTTTTCTGTTCACCTGTCTCTTATTTTGTATTGATTTGTTGAGTATTTAAACACTGCCCTTTCTGTTCACTTTGTCAGATCGTCACGCTATGTATAGTCTCGCAAAGCCAGACCAAACTACAGCAAGTAGAATGCTATGTACTGTTTGCTACCTGGCTGCCACGTGAGTGAGACTAGCGTGAAGCTCTTTAAAGAGAAGTTATAGTTTACTGTTTTTCCCGGTTTTGAACCCTGCCTGTTTTGGACTAAGTCTTCTGCCTATCGGTTTTGGATCTCTTGCCTGTACATGTCCGTCTGTATCTGTCTGC
Organism: Gadus morhua; assembly: GCF_902167405.1. Taxonomy (NCBI): domain Eukaryota; kingdom Metazoa; phylum Chordata; class Actinopteri; order Gadiformes; family Gadidae; genus Gadus; species Gadus morhua. Next base: position 16,055,867 of record NC_044050.1, read on the forward strand.
CTGCTTGCCTGCCTGTTTACGAACCCCGCCTATACCTGGAATCTGATTTGGCTGCTGGACTGTTTGTGAATAAATCATTTTGATCTGCAATTGATTCCCGTTCTGATTCGTGACAATGTCTGTTAAAGAAGTACCTTTTATACTCCAACACTATACTGTGTTGCATATGTCTGAAGCAACTCAGGAGACATGTTTTCATCTATTTAGCCACTATCTTACCGTAAAGTATATGATTCCTCAACGATTTCTATGAAATAAAGCCTTTGATTGAACATGCTCTGACTCTGTGATTCAGTTGCTGAGATTATTTGGGGTCAAAAAGTAAAATGGGGGGAGAAATCATTTCTGAAACGTGAAAGTGTAGCTTCAACATATGAGTTGAAGAAAAAATACATGATTAAGGGATGAAGGGGACCATTTTAATTCAGATTATATTTCAAGATCAGTTCTGTAACATTTATTTTTAAATACGTCTGTCTATTTGAAAGAATAAGAAACTGTTTGGATATTAACAACTTATTTTTTTTGGTGTTTTGATAATATTTGATTGTTAGAATTCTGTACAGTGAATATACAGATTCAGTTTTCCTATTTTATTCAACTTGACTAATATGTTGCCATTAGCCTGGTTCTACCAGACTCTCGTACTTCACTTAATTTCATTTGTACAGAGAGGGAAATTAGTACTGAAGGGAAATTCAAATTGAGCGGAAGTACTTAGGCGGGCGGAGCCAGGCTACGTTGCCACAGGTTGTGATATGCAAATCGTCGAACGTTTGGATATGGTTTTGACCGACAGGAGTGAGCTCCAATTGCTTATCTGTTTTGAAACCTTACCAATCAAACAGTAGGGAGGCAACTATAACTAGTAGTCATCGGTTGACAGTCGCTTTTTCAGTCACTTTCTCTGTCACTTTCTCTGTTTCAGTGTGTGCTGATCACTTGACTACGACCATGTCTAAAGCCGAAAAGGGTGCGTCTAGAGGTAGCCTACAGTTAAACCTTTGATCTTTAATCATAATGTTCAATTTTAAACAGAATCTTCTCTCAATTGATACCATGGACTGTTTGTGATATAGATAGACCATCATATTTTCCTTATGCGAAGGAAAACATCGAAAACTAAAGTTTTGTTCCCCACTGACAGCAGGTGCTCCAGACAGCAAAACAGCAACAGAAGTGGATGCCCTTATTGGCAGGTAATATGTTTATGCATGCATACATACATACACACATACATGCATGCATGCATGCATGCATACATACATACATACATACATACATACATACATACATACATACATACATACATACATACATACATACATACATACATACATACATACATGCATGTTTACTAGTACTTCTGGCCTGATCTCCTTGGTTGTACAGGACTCATCTTAAAAAATCAGTTTATTTCTGATCCTACTGTGTTTGTGTGTGTGTGTGTGTGTGTGTGTGTGTGTGTGTGTGTGTGTGTGTGTGTGTGTGCGCGTTTCTGTGTGTGTGTGTGTGTTTGTGTGGGTGTGTGCGTGCGTGTGCTGCCTCATGGTTAATGTCTATAGTGACTTCCCTCTGGGGGAGTACAAGATGGACCACAAGCGTCGCGGCCTGGCGCTTATCTTCAACCAGGAGACCTTTGGTTGTCAAAAAATGACTCGCTCTGGGACCAACATTGACCGAGACAATCTGGAGATAAGGTCCCACTTCTCTATCGAAACTTATGAATCTCTTTTGGATAAAACACAAATTGGCAAAGGGCATTGGTGGTTGTAGTTCTACAGTATTATGACCACGTGAAACTTCTTTGGCCTGCATTTTATTTCTCCACTGTACATGTTGTTTTTGAACCATTTTTGCTGGTTGGCACAGTGTAGTATATTGCTTGAACATGTTTAGTATTTGCGAATATGTATATATATTTTGATTCGGTGATGTAATTTGTTAGTTTTCGGCATACCCTAAATCACCATATACCCACTGCAATAAATTAGACACATCACTGGCTGTGTGTGTGTGTGTGTGTGTGTGTGTGTGTGTGTGTGTGTGTGTGTGTGTGTGTGTGTGTGTGTGTGTGTGTGTGTGTGTGTGTGTGTGTGTGTGTGTGTGTGTGTGTCGCTGTGTGTCTGGGTGGGGAAATCCTTTCCTTTTCGTAGATTTAAAGCATTAAACTTTGATGTCCAAGCCCATCAGGATCTGACAAGGGTTGACATTCTGGCAAAGATTAGCGAAGGTAAGACACACTGGCTCCATTGCTAACGTCAATGAATTTGTCTCGTCTGTTGAACAACTTCTTTAACTTTAACTTAAAATGTGCTTTTCTACTAGCGGCGCAGGCTGACCACGTGGACTCAGACTGCTTTGTCTGCGTCTTCCTGAGTCACGGTGAGAACGACAAGGTGTGGGCGCACGACCAAGAAATCAGCATTGACGAAGTTACCGACAATTTCAAAGGAGACAAGTGCAGAAGCCTCGTCGGGAAGCCTAAGATCTTTATACTACAGGTATAATACTCAATAATACTGTAAACATCACTTAATTATACTGTTTACTACAAATGTATATACTTCCATTATATACTCAATAATACTGTATACGCGACTCAGGCCCGGACAGTGACAGTATGCAGGCTCTGTCCAAGCCTGCTAACTGACCCTGTCTCTGCCAAGGCCTGCTAACTGTCCCTGTCTCTGACGAGCCCTGTAACTGTCTCTGTCCGGGCCTACTAACTGACCCTGTCTTTTTCCAGGCCTGCCGTGGGCGTGAGTTTGACCTCCCTGTGACTGGCATGGCCGGGGACAGTGACGACGAAGAGGAGGAGCAGGTGGTGGCGGACGATGGTGTGTTCCACACACTGCCTGCTGGTGCTGACTTCCTCATGTGCTACTCTGTGGCCAAAGGTGAGACAGTTGGAAAAGGGGGGTTTTGAGGGCCTTTTTGAATGACGGCCGGGGGTTAGCCTGTCCGATGTGGTGGATACCCAAAACAACCGCCACAGTCCTTCCGTTATTCTTTGATTCTGCGTCCTAATTCCTTGTGTAAATCCTGCGTGCTCTCCCATTTTTTTTCTCTGCAAAAAAAGTAATTTGCAAAATACAAACCAAAAGAAATCAATTGCCCTTTTCATGAAAAATGTAAATGCGAAAAGTATTTGAATATAAGATTGAATCTCTCCCGGAAAGTTTATGTAAAGAAAAACTATGCATCATTTGTCCGTATTCTTCCTGCATTAAATGTTCTTGATCCTATCAAACTCTAGTCTGTGTACAGCTCATTCAAATGGATTTGTTCACCTCACTCCCACATGAACCATAACTCTGGTGACAGTGGCTTACTGACTAACAAGTAAGCACTCCTGCAACCCCTCATTGTTCAAAGGGGATTGAACATTGAGGGGATGCAAGAGTGCTTACTTGTTGGTCTGGACTTGTGTTAGTTGGCCCTTAATACAGTATTTGAAGACGTTCAAGAAATTCAGCCATGGTGCAGAATTACAGCCACTTTGAGCCAGTCCCACAATGAGCTTTCCACAAACGTGCCGTTTTATAGAGGTGGGTCAAGGTGGAGGGTAAGGGTGTGGCCCTGAGCAGCTTGCGGCCATGTTACCATGCGCTAGTGTTTACTGTGGATGTATCGCAATTGCTCGGATTCATAATTTCATCCGGAGGCGCACACAGCTTTTGGCCGTGTTCAGTAAATATTCTAGAACACTCCGGGTGCTCCGGAGGGAGTCCTGGAGCTCTATATCTAAATCATGTCATATTATACATAGATTTCTATATCATATAATATATATTATCACGGCCAAAAGCTGTGTGCGCCTACAGATGATATTATGAATCTCAAACGACTGTGTCGGGTTCTCCGACGTCTCTGATTCTTCCACTTCCACATCAATCTGAAGTAGACTGAACCGTGACATAAAGGACAAAGGGATCGTTGCCCACGATTATTGACCGCGATTGCCTCCCGCACCGCTGCCCGCTGCCGAGGCACCGCCTCCTTGGCAGCTGGCAGCAGGCAGCGGGCAGCGCCCGCTCCGGCGGGTAACAATCGTGGGCAACAATCCCTTTCTCCTCCATGTTGCGGTTCATGTACTTCAGGGAGTCAATGCCAAAGTTCCTTTCCCCCAATTCCTTCTCAACCATGGCTGAGAGAACCCCCACTACGAGTCTCGGACCTATAACTTTGTTATGTTACGTTCAGAACACCATATTTTATCTTTAGCATAAATCAGCAGCTGCCATCTTGGCTGTTTTATTCAATGCCTCAACAGCACTCCAATAGTCAACATACCAAGCCCGATTTCAACTTGTTGTACAACAATGGGCAGAACTCATACACATAACACGCAAATTTGCAAATCAAAGGCCTTTGAAAAATTAAAGCATATTTTACTCAGATTTGTGTTTCTATGTGTGTATAAAACACAAATACAAATTTTGTGATTCACTATCGCTGTCATACAAAGACAGATATAACAGTCAGTGTGTGTGTGCGTGTGTTCAGGGTATTTTTCCTTTAGGGATACCATCAATGGCTCCTGGTATATCCAGGACCTCTGCAAGACCCTGGAGGGGTACGGAGGTTCCCGGGAGTTCACAGAGCTGCTGACCCTGGTGAACAGTAAGGTGTGCAAGCGGTCCGTCGAGAAAAGCAGAATCCCAGATGCCATCGGGAAGAAGCAGTTTCCCTGCTTCGCTTCCATGCTCACCAAGAACCTCTTCTTCCGACCAAAACAGTAGAAGTTTTATTTTTTTAAACGGTCGTAGTTGAATGGTGTTTTATTATCCTGCCTGCATCATTCCCATCATTTGGAACTAATGTGTTAACTAAATTGACAATGTACAATCATGCAGATGTCATAAAGTTACATAGAGTGGGATTAACAATCATCAAACGTAATTCATTTTGATAATAAATATATATTTATTTCCCAAAGGTTCCCATGCATCAAACAAACTATATGAAGGCAGAAAGAAACTGTGTTTTATCTTATAAGGCTTTACAACGAGACCATATTAGCATAGAGTACCTCCGGGATGTTTTTCTGTTAAAGATGTAGGTTTATACTCTGCATGAGGTCAGACAACCAGCATACGATACCAACATACTGTGATGCATGTTGTATAGTGTCTACACAGCTTCATGTTTGAATAATAACCCAGTGCCTATCAATGGTGTCTAAAACGACTCAGGAACCATGTTTATCATCTTCTAGCCACCATGCACCTGTAAAATGTATGGTTCCTCAAAAGTTTCTAAGAAATAAAACCATATGTTCAAGCTTTGACTTTGTGTTTCAATTGCTGAGATTCATTGGGGGCCAGAAGATTTATTGGGGGAGGTGGGGAGAGATTATTTCCGAAAATCTGAAAGTGTAGCTAACATATATGTTGAGTTGAAAGAAGTTACATAATGATTAAGGGTGATAGGGGAACATTTTAATTCATAATATATTTCAGGTCCAAGCCAATAGCATTCTGATGAAGGAATCCGTTCCGGGGAAGATCCGCGAAGGTAAGACCCAGTGACCATTGCTTACGTTGCACATTTTTCACATTTGTTTAAGCTTTGATGCGCTAGCGCAAACCTAACCTAAGTGTTTGGAATTTTACAAACCGAAAGGATTAAAAAATGAAAGCTCTGAATGGTATTTCTCAAGTGAATTAGTTATAAGTCTGCCCCCTGTCAACATATGTTGCTAGGAGACTGAATTATATATTTGAACTTTGATTTACAACACATTAATCGGCTTTGGTTTCTCTTTCACATCAGTAGTTTTCTAGCCATTTTATCGTCAGACCAATTGGTTCCAAAGGACAAACTGGCTGTACAAACCAAACAAACGATTGCGATAACATTATGTCCACTGGTTAAATGATTAATGAAGAAATTTACAACACATTTCAGTTTTACACCTCTAGGGGCCATTTTCAAGTCCCCATGTGCACGGATGAGATCAGGCTGAACCAACTTATTACAACCAGTGCAATGTTCAAAAATCGAATGTATTCAGTCATCATCGGTTGAAGTCAATGCAGCTTCCTGCTGCTTTTTGATGAACTCCGAATCGTTGTACACAAAGAGGTTCTGTGGTTGTTAATTCAAACTTGATATTTAAGGTGGGCCACGTGGAGAGAGTGAGCTTCTAATAGCTTGGTGGATGAAGCTGAGGGGAGAGAGTTCAGCTTCCTGACAGCCTGGTGGATGAAGCTGTTTGTTCGCCTGGTGGAGCGGGCACGGAGGCTCAGATACCTTCTCCCAGAGGGCAGGGGGCTGAACAGACCTGTGCGGGGTGGCTGGTGTCGCTCTCAATCATGGTTGCTTTGTGGGTGAGGCGGGTGATGTATGTGTCTTGCTAGAAGGGGGGTTGGGCACCCATGATCTTCCAGCTGTGTTCACTATACGTTGCAGGGCTCTCCTGTAGTAGTCAGTGAAGCTCCCGCCCCACACAGTGATGCAGCTGGACAGGATGCTCTCAATGGTGTCCCGGTAGAATGTGCACATGATGGGTGGGGGAGCCCTCGCTCGCTTGAGTTTGCGGAGGAGGTAGAGCTGCCGCTGTGCTTTCTTTGCCAGCGATGCAGTGTTGGTGGTCCAGGAGAGGTCCTCACTGATTTGCACTCCCAGGAATTAAGTGCTGCTCACTCTCTCCACAGCAGCACCATTGATGTTCAGTGGTGGGTGTTGGGTGGGGTGTCTCCAGAAGTCAACAACAATCTCTTTGGTTGTGCTGACATTCAGCATGAGGTCATTGTATCTGCACCACGTGGTCAGAAGGTTGACCTTTTTCCTGTAGTGGGCCTCGTCGTCCTTGTTGATGAGACCCACCAGAGTTGTGTCATCCACAAACTTCCCCATGTGATTTGTGCTGTAGGTTGGTGTGCAATCGTGAGTCGGCAGGGTGAAGAGCAGGGGACTGAACACACAGCCTTGGGGGGCTCCTGTGCTGAGTGTGATGCTGCTCGAGGAGTTGTTGCTGACTCGTACTGCTTGTGGCCTCTCACTGAGGAAGTCCAGCAGCCAGTTGCAGAGGGAGGTGTTGAGCCCCAGCTGGTCCAGTTTACAGAGGAGTTGTTTTGGGACTATGGTGTTGAACGCTGAACTGAAGTCTATGAAGAGCATTCTCACATATGAGTATTTTGTGTCCAGGTTGGTGGGGGCTGGGTGGAAAGCCGAGCTGATTGCATCCTCTGTGGCCCGTTTGGCTCTGTATGCAAACTGGAAGGGAGCCAGGGTTGGGGCGAGGATGGATTTGATGTGTGACATGACTAGCCGTTCAAAACACTTCATGATGATGGGGGTAAGTGCCACAGGGCAATAGTCATTGCAGCAGGATGGAGCAGGTTTCTTTGGCACAGGTATGATGATGTTGGCCTTGAAACGTGATGGAAAAGCAGCCTGTCTCAGAGAAGTGTTAAAAACATCCGTGAAGACATCCATTAAGCTCCTCTTTGCAGGCCTTCAACACATGGCCTGGAATGGTGTCTGGGTCTGTTGCACTGCGGGGGTCGATAGTGGAGAGAGTTCTCTTCACACTGGCAGCAGACAGGCACAGAGCGTGATCGTGGGGGGTTGGTGGAGTTTTCTGTGGGTTTGTGGCTTCAAACCGTGCAAAGAAGCTGTTGAGGTTGTTGAGCAGAGAGATGTTGTCGTAGAGAGATCTGTGGCGCTCGCTGTTCTCAGGCCAGTTTTATCCCCGGCTCTGAAGGCGTTGTCTCTGGTCCTCAGCAGCTGGTGGACATTTTATTGTCAGCCCAATTGGTTCCAAGGGACCAACGGCAGTGCAATAATTCTGAAATAGCTGTACAAACCAAACTGATTTCGATAACATTGTTTACAACTGGTTTAATGATTAATGATGAAACTTACAACACATTTAACTTTTGCACCTCTATGGGCCACTTTTAAGTCCCCATGTGCACGGATGAGATCAGGCTGAACCAACTGGGTTGGTGGAGTTTTCTGTGGGTTTGTGGCTTCAAACCGTGCAAAGAAGCTGTTGAGGTTGTTGAGCAGAGAGATGTTGTCGTAGAGAGATCTGTGGCGCAGGCCAGTTTTATCCCCGGCTCTGAAGGCGTTGTCTCTGGTCCTCAGCAGCTGGTGGACATCCCCTGTCAGCCATGGCTTCAGGTTAGCCCGAATGATGATGGTCTTTGTATGAGTCAACTCATCGATGCTCTTCATGCAAGAAGTAACAGTGTCTGTGTACTCCTCAATGTCTGTGTGGTTGTTGCATGTGGTTTCCTTCTTAAACATTTCCTGTTGTTCCAAAACAGTTCTGAAGGGCAGAGGAGGCCCCCTCTGGCCACACACGTACCTGCTTCCGAACCGGATGGTGACTTTCTCTGTCTGTGTGTGGCATTAGCATAAAAGTAATGTGATCAGAGAGTCCGGTGTGGGGGAGGCCTTGTGTGCTCCTTTGTGGGTAGTGTAGACCATATCCAAAATGTTATCTCCTCTTGTTGGGAAATCAACATGCTGGTAGAGTACAGTCTTAAAATCAGCATGATTCAAATCTCCAGCGAGGATGATGAATCCATCTGGGTGTGCTGTCTGTTGTTCACTGATGGCCTGATACAATTCAAAAAGTGCCGCATTCCTGTCAATGCTGATGGAGGTTGGAGCGATGTATACCGCGACTAACAAAATTGCAGTAAACTCCCTCAGTAGGTAGAAAGGACGGCACATTATGATCATAAACTCCGCCAGTGGTGAACAGTGTTTGTACACTTCCACACTGTCACAGCACCACGCATCATGGATGTAAAGGGTAGGGCTTCTGCAAAATGGCGGATAAGGCACAAAAGAGAAAAGCGGTGTTCAAACCTGAGGAACTTAACGTTCTGCTTGAGGAGGTGGAGGCAAACAAAGTCCTCTTATATGACCGCTTCAAAGGTGCCCACACCAACAAACAAAAAGTTAGGAAGTGGGGAGAAATGGCTGAGGGAATGACTGCGGTCACTGGCATCACTAGGTCTAATGTGGACGTCCGGAAAAAATTGAAGACTTCGTCAGTCTTGCCAAAAAGAAAGTGTCGGAATTTCGACATCAATCCAATATGACTGGTGCGGGGGTGCACACGGCGCAGGCCCTCAACGACGAGGAAGAGCGAGCCTTGGCCATCATAGGCTACTCAGCCTCCCAAGGCATCCCCGGGGGAGTGGATATCCATGCGGGTATCACAGAAGAGGGAGATCCTTCAAGTGAGCAATGGCAGGAGGATGAGGAACCAAGGATCCCCCACCAGTCCACCTCGGCTGCCCCCACCTCCATACCCGTCGTGACGCCCCTGCTGACCACACCGTCCTCCTCGGCTGCCACCTCTACCACTTCCACCGTCTCAACTGTCACCGCCTCCATCATCGGTCGTGGCTGCCAATGCAGCCAAGACCTGTTGGAGTTGGAGAGGGAGAAGGTGGCTCTGCAAAAGGACGTGTGTGGTCTTCTCCAGGAATCCTCCGAGCGTGACACTCAATTCCAGAAAGAAGTGATTGTGCTGAAGAGGGCCAAGTTGGACCTTATGGCACGTCAGCTTGCCCTCGAGGAGGAGAGGTTTGGCCTGCAAAGCCTTTCAATAATTATCCCGGAGCAACAAGGTAATGCATATTTTCAGTAGGCCTACATACAGATATTTGATATGGCGGTTGGGAAAGTTGAATGAGCTGTGAACACGTTTTCATAAGGCATTTTTGTTCTCTTTTTAGATGGCGACGGGTCATGACGGGTGGGGGCAGCCGAGTTGGACTGGTGGGGGATCCTGGGTTCCTCATCCTCCTGCCATTGCTCACTTGAAGTATATCCCTCTTCCGTGATTCCCGCATGGCTATCACTCCCCCAGGGATGCCATGGGAGGCTGAGAAGTCTACGATGGCCATGGTTTGTATCGTTGAGGGACTGCGCCGTGTTCACCCCCGCACCGGTCTAATTCGTTTGATGTCGAACTTCCGACGCTTTCTTTTTCGCTCCACATCGGACCTAGTGACCGCATTCATTATCAGCTATTTCTCCCCCCACTTCTTAAAATGTTGCTTGTTGGTGTGGGCACCTTTGAACCGTTTTTTCTTTGAGTTTTGAAATAAAAAAAACTTTGTTTTTCAAACGATGTGTGAAAATCATGCAATTACTAATGCAGCCTAATATGAACCACAATGGTCTCCACAAATGATAAAGCACACTTCAGTGGCCACAATACATGAGCGGCTGTGTTGCCTTCATTGTCAAACATGTGTGCATGTTTTGGTGTTAAAGCTGTTAAAATTACTCTTGGTTTAAATCCTTGAGAGGAAAAAGATTTGTCTGGCTACATAGCATCATTAAAAAGCAATTTTAACTATACTACTATATAATTATAATAAAGACTATAATACTATAAAGCTATTATATGAACTATAAAATAATACATGTGGAAACACTGGCAATGAGTTTGATATACCCTTAACAAATTAACTGTTTAACATTACCGAGTGTCTGACTGATTGTTAATGTGTTGATAGTGTTGTGGAGTAGGCATGACGCATCTAATTAACATTATTCGTTGACAGTTTTTATTAATTAGTCTCGGAACATAGGCCTAAACAGTGCAAGGGGCCATGCAGTACGTCAGTGCAAATAATGGCTGGTAGACAGCGTGTGCTAGCGGTCCGTGAGCAAGAGAGAGAGAGAGAGAGGCCGAGGCGTCCCCGGAGTCGCCTTGTTGCAATTAATGCTCGAATCCGGGAAAACTTTGACCCCCTCGAGGTCTACAATGACGCGGCAGTCATCCAGCGCTACAGGTTGCCCAGGGAGCCAATCAGACAGCTGCTTGAGACGATCAGCGAAGACCTGAGACGCCCAACCAGGAGGAACTTTGCGCTCACCCCGCAAGTACAGCTCTTGGCCGCCCTCAGGTTCTACGTCACAGGGAGCTTTCTGCAGGTCATTGGAGATGGCCAGGGCATGTCCAAGGCGTCAGTTTGCAGGTCGGTCCATGCAGTGACGTACAGCCTCCTCCGACTGGTTCCGCAGCACGTCCGTTTCCACACCAGAGACGAGATGAGTGCGACCCAAGAAGATTTTTTTCGGTCGTTCCGCATCCATCAAGTGGCCGGAGCCGTTGACGGAACTTTGGTACCAATTCATACGCCCCATGTGGATGCCCATGTTTTCATGTGCCGGGAGGGATATGCCGCTGTGAACTGCCAGGTGGTGTGCGACCATCAGGGCATCATCCTTGATGTCATGGCGAGATGGCCTGGAAGCACACACGACTCCTTCGTCTTCCGCGAGTCCTCCATCGGCCGGCTGGCTGCAGCCTCCAGGGGAGAGTGGCTATCCTCTTCGCCCTCACCTCTTCACACCTGTGGCTAACCCGGGAGACGTCCATGACGAGGAATACAACGAAGCCCACCGTCTGGCCCGGTGCATCGTTGAGCGCACGATCGGGAGGTGGAAGTTGCGCTTTAGATGCCTCCACAAGTCCAGCGGAGGGCTCCAGTTTTCGCCAGCCAAGTCATGCGCTGTGATATGTGTGACAGCTATGTTGCACAACATTGCAGCTAAGGTTTGGGTAGCTTTAGGTGAACCGGAGGACAATATAGACGATGACGACGAGGAAGATCGGTGTGAGGACGGCCTCCCTCATAACTACGCGGCTGGTTTTCAAGCACATCGAAGAGTGATTGAGACTTTTTTTTAACCCCCCTCCCCCCTCCCACATGTCACTAAACATTCCCGTCAACGTGACCAATCCCCACCATATCCCAGCCTTTTGCCTGCTCCTATGTTCTTTTTCTTTTTCTACGTTATTTTAGGATATGTTTTATGAGTAGCCTATGTCAGTCTGCACAAATCCCCCCCACTTTCTCTGACACATTTTGAGTGCCCTGCCTGCTCAAACATTTTCTGGACTGTCTCTTTATCAATCACCAAACTAAGAACATAATGGCCCACAATAGGCTCAGACGTGACACACCATTACCAATGTGTTATAATAAAACGCATCCAATACTACGAAGGTCTGCTGGTGACGCCACTGAGGCTTTAGTAGGCTAACGATGCTCTTAGCATCCTACGAGTACCCTGGAGTCCTCGTTAGCTACGAGCGTTTTCACGACGTTTGTTACCAACGATGCTGTTGGGAAACGGTGTGAAAACTGTACGATGCTCGTACGACGCACTTTACGATCCACTCAGGCTAACGATGCTTTCGGGAAACTGGGCCCTGGTCTTATGATTCTGTGTCTCTGAGTCCCCACCTACTATCCTCGTCATTACCTTGTTCCCTGCCCATCTGAGTCTAGTTATAAGTTTTAGGTTGATTGTTGTCTTGACCAATGTTCTACCTTGTTCCCTGCCCACCTGTGTCTGTTAGTCATGTCTATTTAAGTCCTTGCCTTGGTTCAGTTCCTTGCTCGATCATTGTTTCTGTTGTCGCGTGCACCTTGTGCTTCATGTATCCAGAGCGAGTGAGCAAAACCTGTTGTTTGTAAAATAATCTTTGTTTCGTGCATTTTGGGTCCTCAACCTTAGTAGCAGACGAGACAAGCGTCTTCTCGTCTGCCTCCATTTTGTTTCAACGCAAATGACGCACCAGGTCAAAGGGCACTATAGAAGCGCGATTAAAAAAAAGAGACGCTAGATAACATACGGTACTACACATATCAAAACAGGATTATCCAATTAATTAACGCATGTATACCCGGAAGATTCTGCAAATCTTTGCCATTTCATTTTCAAAAATCAACATTTGGGCCCTTTTCTCATACTTTGCTTTATATATTATTTATATTATTATTTTACATCAGTTTGTCAGTTTATGACCTGATAAAGAAAAACAGCTTGTATTAAAATGTTCATTTTTGTATTTTAAAACCAAAAATAATGATTACCCCTAGTTTTTTATGTATTTTTCTGTTTCCGAAACGTGAATCAAAAGACCAAATATATACACAGACTCATCAGCTGGTGTACCCAGGGAACTCGCTGATTCAGTAAAGATGTTAGGAAAGCGAAGGAGTATGAAATGATCCACATGGAACCATGGCCCTATAATAAGCCATAATAAGCAACACATTTTAAATCAAATAACGATGATTTAAATCTAATAATCATGGATTAAAGCATGTGCAGAAGAAGTTCATCTTCAGTGGGATTTAAAACTCTCGGGATGAGCAGTTCCAAAATAAAAGTTGGAAAATATTAGTGCAGCCACTGTTGAGCTGTAAAACGCAGCCACTGGTTTGTTGACCTCATTCTTCTGATTGGAACGTGTGGCTCAAATAAATCAGACAGATATGTGGTGCCAGTCCCTCGTCAGGTTTCAAAAACAAGTACTGAAACTGAATCTCAAACTGGATCCTGAAATTTAATTTAGCATGAAATATTGTACAGGGAGAGGGCTGTGGCAGGCTGGCAGCAATCGATGGAGGGGGCAAGTGAGGTGTGCAGGAAGACAACAACTGGAGCATGATGGACAGGGATCAGAGGAAATCAGGCCTGCTGTAGCCTATGAAAATAAGATTAAAGATGTCTAGGTAGTATAACTGATAACTGTAAATGGCAGGTGTACATTGCTTTTGATGGAGCCATTATGTAATATTAATAATAATAATGAAATGCATTTTATTTATGGGCACCATTCAGGCCACTTAAGGACACCTTACAATTAGTGCTGTCAAGCGATTAAAATAATCGCATTAATGTCATAGTTAGTTAGGCCTTTAAGTTCCCAAAGGAACATAGGCCATCGACAAAACCCCTCCATCCTCTCCTGTCTTGGGCCCTCCGCTCCAGTTGAGGCCAGGACAGCCCTTCTTTCTACATTTCCTGTTCTGTGGTTCTTCTCCAGGTGGTTCTCGGTCTGCCTCTCTTCCTCTTGCCCTGTGGGTTCCAGGTTAGGGCTTGCTTCGTGATTGACTTCTGTCTTCTGAGTGTATGGCCTATCCACTTCCATTTCCTCCTCCGGATTTGGGTTTCTATTGTTTCTTGTTTGGTGAGTTCCCACAGGTTGGCGTTTGAGATGGTGTTGTCGTGAGTTAATGTCATAGTTAACTCACGATTAATCGCGAGCAATCACGGGTTAATCGCAAATGTTTTTTCTATGCTAAATATCCCTTGATTTCTTTGTCCCATAAAAACTTATCAACATGGAGAAGTGCATCGGCTTGCCTTGTGCAAATGGTTCTTTATTGATAACAACATTGGCATATACTGATCAAAACAGGACGATACAAAAAAAAAACTGTAGTGCAATTAGACGATGAACATACGAACATACTGCCTTGAACATAGCAGTCAGGCTACTGCTTCTTTGTTTTTAGCCAAAGAAAAAAAGAATTGCGTTAATCGCGCGATAAAAAAGATTAAAGCCGTTAAAATCGGTTTGCGTTAACGCCGTTAAAAAAGCGTTTAACTGACAGCACTACTTATAATTAATAAAATATTTAAAACACTTGCACAACCCCAAAACAGAGCAAAGATAAATACAAATAATAAAAACAACAACAGACTAAAATATTTCGAATTCTGACTGTGAGGCTGGATGAGCAAACAGATTTTGACCATGATACCATAATGCACCGTTCTTCGTCTTTGGATATTTTGAATCGCAATGATCGCAAGCTAGAGGAACGTGAGAGATATTGAGTACACGACGTCCAACAGCGGAACCAGTCTACAAATCCCTCGGCGACCTTAAGTGATAAAAAGTCACCACAGTGCCTAAAAACCATCAACGTCATTAATGTTAAGTAAGGAAAAACCTCGGACACGAGAAGTAAATGGAGCCGTGCACTGAGCCCTTTCGGATGCCGGGCCGAAACAACATTTTATTGACTAGGCCTACGACTCCTTTCAGCTGCTCACCCCTCCTTCCCCAGCCCAAAGCTAAAAATATAATGGCTAATAAAACGCTTGAGGTGGAGTTTTGAAAAGAGAAAACTTGCAGTGGAAACACAGTGGAAACACGGCATTATGCCGCGTATCCACTGCAGGGTGCAGTACGGTTCGGTTCGCCTCAGCCCGGGAGGGAGGGGGCGGTATAGCCCAGCTCAGTTCCGATACGGTATAGCATTTACATTACATTTACATTTAGGGCATTTAGCAGACGCTTTTATCCAAAGCGACTTACAATAAGTTCATTTGTCATAAGAAGTGCATCAATATCGCTGTCGGTACAGAAAGGATGTTCATTGAACCAAGTGCAAGTACCACGATCGCTAGGCCCCGTGTTACAGCCATGATAGCAGCTACTGCAGTTGCTACACAGTTAAGTACTACAATACAATACAATACAATACAATACAATACAATACAATATAATACAATACAATACAATACAATACAATACAATACAATACAGTGTACAATGGTGGTCAGAAGTGGGAAGGTGGCTATGCAGAGTCGAGGTGGACTCTGAACAGGTGAGTCTTGAGTCTTTTTCGGAAGATAGTGAGCGACTCTGCGGTCCTGAGAGCGGCAGGGAGCTCGTTCCACTCGCTCGTATAGCCCAGCTCAGGGTGCGGTACGGTTCGGTTCGCAAAAACCTTGGACACGAGAAGTTAACAGAGCTGTGCACTAGGCCCTCTCGAAAGCCGGGCCGAAACAACATTTGTTGCACTACGACTCCTTTCAGCTGCCCACCCCTCCTTCTCCAGCAAAAAATAATTACAGAAAACGGCTAATAAAACGCTTTCGGTGGCGTTTTGAAAAGAGAAAACTTACATTTTTTAGTACATGGCATAAAGATGATTATGAGCCTTTGATTGATATGATTGGAGGCACATTTTTTGCGGAGACACATTCCTGGTCCCCACTTGTATTGGAGTGAACAGAGATATCTACTTCTGGGCCCCCTGAATCGAGGGACCTGTCCACAGCCCGCCTAAACAGCTGCAATACCAGGCTTGGCCACTGAGCACTGGTGGATTAGGGAAGTATGCACTGTTCCTGGGGGCTTGGTTGTGACCCACACAAAGACCATCACCACATGGGCTAACCGGAAGCCATGGCTGACAGGGGATGTCCACCGGCTTCTGAGGGCCAGAGACAACGCCTTCTGAGCCGGGGATGAAACTGGCCTGTGATCAGCGAGAGTACACACACAAGATGACCTGCTATTTCAAAGACAGCAGAGACACACAGAGCCTGTTGCAGGGCCTTCAGACAAACACATGCTACAAACCTGCACCAAAGAACTGCGACAGCAAAAAAAATTCTGCCCAACAACCTAAACAGCATGAGAATTTGTTGAGCAAACCATATATTGAAGCTACACTTCCCCCTCTCCCCCCACCCAAAATACATTTTCTGGCCCCAAATGAATCCCAGCAACTGAAACACAAAGTCATGATCGAACATAAGGTTTTATTTCAAAGACAGGAACCATACATTTGTACAGGTACATCGTGCTGATGGTAAACATGGATCCTGAGTTGTTTTATACACCATTGATAACCATTATTATAAAACTTGAAGCTGTGTACTGATAGATCCCCGCACTATAAAAAAAATAAATTGGGATGAGATAAAAGAAGTAAACATAAAAACATGTGTGAGGACTATGATATCTTTTAGTGATTTACTTTATTTTTGTTTCATTCTGCCTTCATTTATATTTTTTAACCTGTAGAAAAATCAATATATTTATATCCAAAATTAATTATGCATCATGATTGTTAATTACTCGCTATGAAACTTTATGACTTCCATATGATGGTACATTGTCCATTTAGCCAACACATCAGTTAAAAATGATGGGAATGATTCAGGCAGGATATAAAATCCCATTCACCTACAACCCTTTCAAAAAATAAATCATCTGTGAACATTATCAAAAGCCGGGCTATACAATCACAGAAACCACTTTGAGATTATCGATCTGATACTACTTTTTTGGTCGGAAGTAGAGCTTCTTGGTGAGCATGGAAGCAAAGCAGGGAATCTGCTTCTTTCCTTTGAGCTCTTTGTCTCTGCATTTCTCAACGGAACGCTTGGCCATCTTACTGTTCACCAGGGTCAGCAGCTCTGTGAACTCCAGGGAATCTCCGCACCACTTTAGGGTCTCGCAGAGGTCCTGGATGTACCAGGAGCCATAGAAGGGATCCCTAAAGGAAAAATACCCTGAACACACACACACATACACTGACTGTTATATCTGTCTTTGCAGGACAGCAATAGTGAACCCCAAAATTATAATTTGAGTTTTATACATACATAGAAACACAAATCAAAGTGAAATATGGTTTCATTTTCAAAGGCCATTGATTTGAAAACGGGTTTGGTACGATGACTGTGGGAGAGCTGTTGAGGTCTAGGCCCTTTGCTCCCACTGCACGTTCAGACCAACAAGTAAGCACTCCTGATACTCAATAGTCGCATTAGGCATGCATGTTTACAGTCAATCGAATTGGAATTTGAATTTGTGTTCTGCGCATGCTCGAGATCTTTTACGTGGGCCGTGAGCCGGAAGTAGAAGGAGATGGTAGTCGTGTTGTTATCGCTGTTGGAAAACGCAGAAAATGGAGGAAGCCAGTGTTGTGCCAATGTAGTTACCCCCTATAAGAAGTGTATAATAATCAACATGCATTCAGTACACCCTACGCTTTGATTTCACCCAAGGCTGAATTAAAAGTACATGTTTTCTAAATGTTTGTCATCAACGAGGTTGTAAAGTAGTAACTTCTGGCATATGAATGTTTCTTTCTTAAGACGGGTTAACGATCTTTATTCATTCATTGCGCCGCGGCCGAACTGAGAGGGCTATTCTCTGATGATATGAATCTAAAAGACTCCATTGGGTACTCCCACTCTCTGGTACTTCCACAAGTAAAGACCCGAAGTGGGGGTTATCTCAGCCATGGTGGAGAAGGAATTGGGGGAAAGGTACTTTGCCTTTGACTCTCTGAATTCAAGATTGAACCGCGACATGGAGGAGAAAGGGATTGTTGCCGTATGCAGACTCCCGGCGGAGCTGCTCCGCCACCGGAGGAGCTCCTCTCGGTCGTATGCCGAGTCCTCCGGTGTTGGAGCAGCTGCTCCGCCGTCGGAGTCTGCCTACGACCGAGAGGTCGGAACAATGGAGCATCGGAGAAATGACATGAAACCAGAGTTGAACTGACAGCTGTATACTGAAAACATATTTTTGTAGTTGTAAATTAACTTTCCGGGACTAAATCTATCTCACATTTGACTTTCTTTTAGGTTTCCCTTTTTCGCGTATAGGGCAATTTGTATTTTGCAAAAAAAAAAGAAAAATTGCAGAGAAAAAGCAGTGAGCAGGTAGGATTAAGATGCATAATTAGGTTGCAGAATCAAAAGAATAACTGAAGGTCTGTGCTGGTGGTTTTGGGTATCCTGCTTGAGCCCACGGAACAGCCCCCCCCCCTCCCCCCGTCTCACCTTTGGCCACACAGTAGCACATGAGGAAGTCAGCACCAGCAGGCAGTGTGTTGAATACACCAGCGTCCGCCACCACCTGGTCCTCCTCTTCGTCACTGTCCCCGGCCATGCCAGTCACAGGGGGGTCGTACTCACGCCCACGGCAGGCCTGGAGAAAGACAGGGTCAGTTAGCAGGCCTGGAGGAAGACAAGGTCAGTTAGCAGACCTGGACAGACAGTTAGCAGGCCTTGGCAGAGACGGGGTCAGTAAGCAGGCCTGGAGAGAGACAGGGTCAGTTAGTAGGGCTGGCTATCACCCCTTACTTAGCAATTGGATAGCTATTCACATGGTCCCGGCTTGATTAGACTTTTATTCAATATGGAGAATCAATGAGGATTACTTCAGTTAAAATGCCAATTGCTTAAAAATGGGATATGGGACCTGTACAGTGACCTCTCTCTAACTGGTCATGTTCATTAATAGCACTTTTATTAGCACTTTTCATACACAAGGCAGAATCAAAGTGCTTCACATATAAACATTATCATACAATAAAATAAAATAATAGATAAGTAAAAGAAAACGGAGTAAAAGAGATTGAAAATAAAGGCAAAGTTAAAAAAGCATGTAGAAAGTGCAAGGTATTTAAGATCAGATCAATAGTCTCTGGTACCCACGTCGGGACTCCAACCCGACCTAAAGGAACTTTGTCCTTTCTCTGGGACTCTAACCCGGATTCTAGGACTCTAACCCAGACAGAACTTGGGTCGCAAACCTTTCAAAGTTCATGTCTCTCTGTTACCCACGTCAGGACTCCAACCCAACATAAAGGAACTTGGTCCTTTCTCTGGGACTCCAACCAGTAGCGGTTCCTGGCCGAGCTCACCAGGGAGAAAATCATGAACGCGCATTCATGAACGTGCGCAGTGCACCCGCACATGCATGTCTTTTCTAAAGCGTAGGCCTACACAGCTTTTAAAAAACATACTCGCGTGACGCGTCGTATGGAGGCATATTAGAGAGGATCATAAAATAAAAATAGACACAACTAGGCAGTTCAATGCTTCTAAACTTTTAATCAAACGTGCAGGCAAAGTTCAACTTTATAAAGTAAAGTTCATTCATGTTGCGTGCTGCTTAAATGTAATACAAATGAGCCTTAGTCAGTTGCCGCACAAGGCGGCAACTGAAGGCTAATTTGCTTACAACATTAATAAAATAAATAGCTGATTTGTGATTGGTTGCAAGGAGTAGATGCGGCTGGCCGCCATTCCTATGTTTAACATGGTATGGATGATTTACCTCGCAAAAGTGAATTGTGATTGGTTGTTTTTTATTCTCAAAGTCGGCAAAAGTGAGTTTTGGCCTCTTTGCCTCCCTTCAGATGCTTGCCCCGGACGTAACATAATCAGGGCCCTATCTTGCATCCGGCGCAATTGCCTTTCTCACTGGCGCATGTGTCGTTGCTAGTTTGCAACTGGCGCAGAGCGTTCTTTTCCCTCCTGCGCCACGCGTCGGTAAATTAGGGGATGATCTTGTGCCCCAAGGGGCGGTTCAGCGAAAGGAGGAGGCGTGTTGTGGCGCAAACGTTCCCTTGTGCTATTTTGCAGTTTCAGAAACCACTTGCGGCACAAACCAGGAAATACCTGGTTTAAAGTCAGTGGCGCGTTGTTCAGAAGCTATTTTAAGGGCACATGCATAATGTTGCTTGTGCACCTCGCGCATACACTTTGCTTCTCTCATCTACCTAGCCACACATTCTTGGTAAATTATTTGGGAAAGAACAGCTGATACAGCGGTAATAAGTTGTACTTTTAAATCAATGCATCTGCAAACACTGCACAGCAAACACATATTTTCTTGACACAGACATCGTGCACATGCCCATAAATTTTAGGATTGATGAGTATTTGATTGTGAGAAAACATTGTTTAACCGCGAGTGAGTGTTATTAAGAATGAATGAATGCCGGCGCGCGTGTGTGTATGTGTAAAAGAATGAATGAATGCGGGTGCGCGTCCATCTGTTTAAACACACGCAAACTAAACTCGTAACGCATAATACAGTCCAAGGCAATGTATATTAACGGGGGGAAACATGCATATTAGGAACAGAAGTCGATAACGATAATTCATACAATACTGAAAAGATAAAGTATTGCGTATATCATCAAATAGAACCACAGTTACCACATATCATATGTTTGTTAAGTTTTCTTTGACGAAATTCATTTGAGGACTCTCAATGTTTTTCTGAAGTTGTGGAAGAAAACCTTATTCCATGTGTGAATTAGGCCATATTATTTGGCCATAAACTGAGCCATTTGAAGATTGAAATTCATGTGCATCTGTCTCATCGGAGAATGCAGAGGCGCTTTCAAAATATAAACTTGTCAGATTCAAATGCGCTCA
Organism: Gadus morhua; assembly: GCF_902167405.1. NCBI lineage: Eukaryota > Metazoa > Chordata > Actinopteri > Gadiformes > Gadidae > Gadus > Gadus morhua. The sequence goes on from NC_044050.1 coordinate 16,076,639, forward strand.
TGGCTCTTAAAGGGGATGGGAGCTGGCACTCTCATTGGTTTATTGCATGTTATGCCCAAACCACCCCTACCGGTAATTAAGCTACTTCAGACCAACCCTTTTTAGATTTGCGCAGGGCGCAAGAGTAAATTTTGTGCCGGTAAAATAGCGACATCGCCATAGAACCGCCCACAAAGCTACTTGCGCTTGGCGCTTCTCACTTGCGTTTCAGACCGTTAAAATAGGGCCATCAGAGTAACGTCAGCCAGCCTACCAGCCAATTTTTTTCAACATTTTCATGCAATATTTCAGTAATAAAACACACATTGCATGTATATAATTTTGAAAGTAAATTATTTTTAACAATAATTTCATCATTACGTAAATCTTTATTTATTTTTTTACATCACAAGGAGGTGTTGCCTCCGTTACTGCCTCTAAGGAACCGCCCCTGACTCCAACCCGACCTAAAGGAACTTGGTCCTTTCTCTAGGACTCAAACCCGACCTAAAGGAATTGATCGTTTTTCTGGGACTCCAACCCAGAATCTTGAACTCCAACCCAGATTCTAGGACTCTAAACCAGACAGAACTCGGGTCTTAAACCCTTATCCTTTTGCTCTGGTATCAGATCATGATACTCTCTGGTAAAAATAGAAAATATAGGCAAAGTTAAAAAAAGCATTTTAGTGCAATGTATATAAAATTGAAAGCTAAAGCAAACATAAAAGTCTTCAGTCCTGTTTTAAAAGTGGTCAGAGTTTGGGCAAGTCTTAAATCCTCAGGGAGCTTATTCCAGCTATTTCTTGCATAGTAACTAAATCCTGCTTTCCCATGTTTTGTGTTTACTCTGGGGATAATTAACAGATTGGTCTCATAAGATCTTAGTGGTCTAGAAGGCTTATGTAGTGGAAGCATATCAGTTGAATATTTTGGCCCGAAACCATGCAGGGATTTATAGGTTAGCAACATGATTTTAAAATCAATCTTTGACCTACAGGAAACCAATGTAACTATTTAAGAATTGGTGTAATATGTTCACATTTTTTGGTCTTTGTTAGAACAAGCTGAAGTTTCCTTAGAGGTTTTTTTGGGAGACCTGTAAGGAGACCATTGCAGTAATCAAGCTTACTAGTGATAAAGGCATGTACAATTTTTTGTAAGTCTTCGGTGGACATGAGCCCTCTAAGTCTTGCTACATTTTTAAAGGTCCCATGACATGCTATTTTATGTATTCTTTAATATAGGTATTAGTGGGCCACTAACACAGTATTCAAAGACGTTCCCGAAATTCAGCCGTGGTGCAGAGTTACAGCCACTCCGAGCCAGTCGCACATTGAGCTTCCCCCAAATGCGCTGTTTTGGCGTCTGTAGCTATAATGCAAATGAGGAGGAGCGAGGGTCAAGGGGGAGGGTGGGGGTGTGGCCCTGAGCAGCTTGCAGCCACGGTACCATGCGCTCTGTTTACAGTGGATGTATCGCAATGGCGAGACGCACACAGCCTTTAGCCGTGTTCTGTAAATATTCTATAACACACGGGAGTCCTGGAGCTCTATGTCTAAATATTATCATATAGCCTACATAGATATCTATATCATATAATATATATTATCACGGCCAAAAGCTGTGTGAGACGATATTATGAATCTCAAATGATTGATGCGTTGGGTTCTCCGACGTTCCTGGTTCTTCCACGTCTACATCAATGTGAAGTAGACTGAACTGCGACAAGGAGGAGAGAGGGATTGTTGCCGGGCAGCGCTTAGGCACCTCCGCCTCCGGCGGTGGTCCCTCAGCGGGGCTCAAGCGGTAGACATTCGCCGCCAACAATCCCTTTCTCCTCCATGTCGTGGTTCATGTTCTTGAGGGAGTCAAAGCCAAAGTTCCTTCCCCCCAATTCATTCTCAACCTTGGATATCGATATCATATCATACATATTATCATGGCCAAAAGCTGTGTGCGCCTCCAGACGATATTATGAATCACAAACGACTTTGTCGGGTTCTGCAACGTCTCTGGTTCTTCCACTTTCACATCAATCTGAAGTAGACTGAACCGCGCGCTGCCTGCTGCCGGCTGCCCGCTGCCGGGCGATGGTGCCTTGCGGCAACCGGCGGCATGTCGCAGTTCATGTACTTCAGCGAGTCAAAGCCAAAGTTCCTTTCCCCAATTCCTTCTCAACCATGGCTCAGATAACCCCCACTACAGTCTCGTTGTGGAAATACAAGAGACGTCCAAGAACCGACAAGAAACACTTGCGTTACAGTGTGTGTATTCACACACACACACATGTGGCGCTCGCACGGTCGTGTCTCATTGGCGGGCCAACGTCTCTGGGCGGGCCAGGCAGTGTAATGGGAGGAGCTTAGATGCTTTATGACGACATGAATAAAGACATTCCAAATCGGCGCGCTTGAGCCTCCGTTTTTTCAAAGGCGAGCAGAACAGCTAGTGCTCGTTTTACCCCAAACGCAAGTTATAGCCACTGGGGGACCTTAGGCAGGCTAAGGGAACTCATATATATGTTAGAAAACCTCATAAAGTGAGATTCTCAAGTCATGGGACCTTTAAGGTGATAATATGCAGATTTTGTAACTGATTTGATGTGACTGTCAAAATGTAAATCTGAATCCATGATAACCCCTAGATTTCTGGCTTTGATTGAGGGACAGAGGGTGACGGTGTTGGGTTACTTTAAACTAGAGCTGTCAAGCGATTAAAATATTTAATCGTGATTTATCGCATTAATGTCATAGTTAACTCACGATTAATCGCGATTAATCACAAATTATTTTTCTATGCTAAATATCCCTTGATTTCTTTGTCCCATAATTCTTCTCATTTTAATTCTCTTATCAACATGGTGAAGTGCATCGGCTTGCCTTGTGCAAATGATTTTTTATTGATAACAACATTGGCATATACTGATCAAAACAGGACGATACAAAAAAAGAGCCTATAGTACAATTAAACTACTGCTTTGAACAAATGTCATTTGAACATAGCAGTCAGGCTACTGCTTCTTTGTTTTGAGCCAGAGAATTTATTTATTTATTTATTTTTTTAAATAAAAGAATTGCGTTAACCGCGCGATAAAAATTTTAACGCCGTTAAAAATGGTTTGATTTAACGCCGTTAATAACGCGTTTAACTGACAGCTCTACTTTAAACCTTTCCGTTTTAGCACCAAATACAATTATCTCGGTTTTGTCCTCATTTGATTGAAGGAAATTTCAGCACATCCAGTCTTTGACTTGCTCAATGCACTGGCACAGCAGATTTATGGGCCGATAGTCATTTGGTGATAGCGATACATAGAATTGCGTGTCATCATTATAGCAATGATGGTCAATATTGTTATTTTGCATGATTTGCCGTAGTGGAGCATGAAGATGTTGAATAAAGAGGGTCCTAAGATTGAAACTTGTGGGAATGCACATGTCACGTTGGTTGACTCTGATACAAAGTCGCCAATGGAAACAAAGGAGTTCCTATTTTGTAGGTAGGACCTAAACCAATTTAAGACCGTGCCTGAAAGCCCCACCAACTTTTCTATCCTGTCCAAAAGTATTTTATGGTCTACAGTGTCGTCTTGAAGCCTTAGTATTGAGGTTTTGCCATAGTCAAAGACGGATAACACGAAAGTGTTTAGATGGATGTCATAGTTGTGTAACTTTAAACAACATTGTAAAAGTGAAACCAAAACTGTTAACTCAGTGTTGTCAATCAAAATGTTCCCAAAGTTCAAAGTTCAAAGAATAGTCTATACAATATATTATAGAATATACATTAGTAGTATAAACAGTATAATTCAGTGATGTTTAGAGTATTATTGAGTATTATGTACAGCATATTTTAGTAGTATACACATTAGTAGTACAAACAGTATAATCGAGAATTGATGTTTACAGTATTATTGAGTATTATACCTGTAGTATAAAGATCTTAGGCTTCCCGACGAGGTTTCTGCACTTGTCTCCTTTGAACAAGGCGGTAACTTCGTCGATGCTGATGTCTTCATCGTGCGCACACACCTTGTCTTTCTCACCATGACTCAGGAAGACACACACGAAGCAGTCCGCGTTCACGTTGTGGTCATCTAGCGCCGCTAGTATAAGAGCACATTTTAGATTTAAGTTTAAGAAGCTGTTCAACAGACGAGACAAATTCATTGACGTTAGCAATGGAGCCCGTTTGTCTTACCTTCTTTAAGCTTGGCCAGAATGTCAACCCTCTTCAGATCCTGATGGACTGTGACATCAAAGTTTAACTCTTTAAATCTAAGAAAAGGAAGGGATTTCCCAAACCACACACACACACACACACACACACACACACACACACACACACACACACACACACACACACACACACACACACACACACACACACACACACACACACAGGTGTGTCTCATTTATTGTAGTGGGTATATGGTGATTAGGTTATGACAAAAACAGTCATATAAGCTCACCGATTCAAAATCACAAACATTAACATCTGATATCCTGTAGTGTGGGGGGGACCCCGACCACAGCCGATCGCAGGCCACTGAACGTCATGTGGGAACGATGATAGCCAATTGGAAGCCACGGTGACTTAACGTAATACGAACAATCCATTAAGTTATCATAACAAAATCCATGGTGGCAAAAGCAAACGTGTGTTGGTCTTTGGAAATAGAGGAACAGCTTTTGATTGCGAGAGATTTGGTTGTTATGCAATGGAATCAGTTTGTGTGTTGTGTGCTGCGTTAGCAAAATAATTTCCTTCCACACACTTAAATACCAAAACAGTTAAATGTATCTTAATCTATGTAAGGTGTGTGGTCTCTCAAGTTTTCTAAATCATTTATTGTGTACCCAGCATAAAACAGTTTTATTTGATTTTATTGAAACAGATGTGATTCCATAGCAGTGCCCCGTTAAAAGCAAGCTTTTAGTTTGTCAAAAAGCAGCAGCAGGCTGTTTTATTGTTAGACGACAACCGATGATAATTTAATCCATTGGATTTTTGAACATTACACTGGTTGTAATAAATTGGTTGAGCCTGATTTCATCTGTGTACAGATGGTTGCATACCTGTCGTCCAAATAATCGACTGCATTGTGCCAACCAGCAAACATGCTTCAAAAACTACAATTTACAGTGGAAACGCAGGCCAAAGAAGTCCAATAGAACTACAACCACCATGGCAATTGTTTTTTTGTCCAAAATATAAAACCTATACATATCCATTTAAATAGAGACGTGTAACCTTTTCTCCAGATTGTCGCGGTCAAAGTTGGTCCCAGAACGAGTCTTGTTTGGACGATCAAGGAAGGTCTCCTGGTTGAAGATGAGTGCCATGCCGCGACTATTGTAGTTCATCTTGTACTCCTCCAGAGTGAAGTCACTTTAGACAGTAACCATGAGGCAGCACACGCGCACACACACACACACACACACACACACACACAGACGCACACACACACACACACACACACACACACACACACACACACACACACACACACACACACACACACACACACACACACACACACACACAGTAGGATCAGAAAGAAACTGATTTTGTAAGATGAGTCCTATACAACCAAGGAGATCAGGCCAGAAACATACATACATGTATGTATGCATGGATGGATGGATGGATGGATGGATGGATGGATGGATGGATGGATGGATGGATGGATGGATGGATGGATGGATGGATGGATGGATGGATGGATGGATGGATGGATGGATGGATGGATGGATGGATGGATGGATGGATGGATGGATGGATGGATGGATGGATGGATGGATGGATGGATGGATGGATGGATGGATGGATGGATGGATGGATAAACATATTACCTGCCAGTAAGGGCATCCACTTCAGTTTGATTGCCAGAATATTGTATGAAAGAAATGAAGCACAAAATTAAATATCACACATCAAAATAGCCAATATCAATATGCCTTATTTTCCTTATTGTCTTATTTTCAAATTTTGCCCAAAACGATTTGACCTCACTATCACTATGTTGTGTTAACCCGTCCCTAACCCTACAAATGAAGCGAAAGACCGGTGTTACACCCAATTTCTGCGACCCACCGAAAAGTGTGACCCCAGGGAGCGCTGTTGCACATTTTCTGCAACATGCGCGCAGCACGAGTTTGAAGTAGACAGGCATGAAGTCGAAAAACTGTGTGCATTATAACAAAAACATAAAAACAACATAAGATCTACCCCCTACCCCTCACCTTGTTATTTGCAATGTGTTTAATAAATAGATTTGGTTTGATTAGCACTTAACAGACCCATACAATGGATAGGGCGTTTAGTAGACGGTCCATCACCGTTGCTTCTTTCCCTATAAAAAGCTACAGTCAGTGTTTAATTAGTTGATGTACCTTTGAGCATTTCCTATAAAATGCTACTGTGTAGAATTAATGTTTGTATCAAGAAAAGAAAGACTCGCCCCCTGGGGTCACACTTTTCGGTGGGTCGCAGAACCGGGGGAAAAAAGGCACTGTCATTGAGGCCCCGACCAGCACTTCCTTACCTTTCGCACTTGTGTACAGGTTGGGTATATTTATTTCTGTACTTGAAATAAAGAAACATAGGCTATCTATTTACAGCCATTCCCACGCCATTACAGCCATTCCCACGATTCCTTACCCCAACCATAAAAAATGAGCATAGAAATAAAACCATTTCTGGCCACCCGACAAATCAATGATCCCCATTGCCCAACACGTCTGGGTAACCAGACCGGACCTTAACAGGGCGCTTTCCCACAGAACAGTAGCCTAATCTATTTTCAGTGGGCAATCCTTTGCTGCCACATGCTAGTGCCAAATTAAACACAATTAAACACACAATTAAACAAATCGGTCAGTAAGGCGTGGCCGCGTGTCCGAACGGCCGACCCGAGGGCTGATGCACGTCAGCCCAGCGCGGAAGTGTCCGATAAGCCCGATGCAGTTCAGCCCAGACTAGATGTATATAGCCGCAAGTTCTTCTGCTGTATAACAATATCACTCACCTCCATGGTCGGTTGCCGTTTTGCTTTCTGAACCAACATCTGCTGTCAGTGGGGAACAAAACTTTAGTTTGTCTATATCACACAAACAGTCCATGTTATCAATTGAGAGAAAATTCTGTTTGCAATTGGTTCATTATGATTAAAGATCAAAAGTTTAAAGGTGGGCTACCTCTACACGGATCCTTTTCCACTTTGGACATGGTCGTAGGCAAGTGATCAGCACACAAGACAGAGCTGTAAATGTGACTGTGTAAAGGCGGAATCGCGGATGAATAATTAAAGTTCCCTCCCTACTGTTTGATTGGTTATGTTGTAAAACAGGTTTTGACCGACTCCTGTCGGTCAAAACCATATGCAAAGGTTCGACGATTTGCATGGCAACATATTAGTCAAGTAGAATCAAATTGGATAACAGAATTTGTATATAGCTACACAGTAGGCCTACAGAATTGTAACAGTGAAATATTATCAAAACACCAACAAAAGTTATTAATGTCCAAACTTTTTCTTATTCTTCCAAATAGACAGACGTATTAAAAGTAAATGTTACAGAACTGATCTTGAAATATAATCTGAATGAAAATTTGCCCCTTCATTCCTTAATCATTATGTATTTTTTCTTCAACTCATATGTTGAAGCTACACTTCCACATTTCAGAAATGAACTCTCCCCCCCATTTTACTTTTTGACCCCAAATAATGCAACTGAACAACAGGGTCAGAGCTTGTTCAATCATAAGGCTTTATTTAGAAATCGTTGAGGAATCATGTACTTTACAGTAAGATCGAGCCAAATGAAAACATGTCTCCTGAGTTGCTTTACATATGCAGCACATATAGTGTTTGATTATAAAGGTACGTCTTTAACAGACATACATTTATACATATGTCTCATTAAGAAAATACCACTGGTGTCAAAGTGATGACAGTGAGATGAAGGTCTGCTACAAAAACAATATCTGTTTGAACTCCAGGCATTGGAGGTATCCTCTTCTGACAAGTGACCGGCAGCCTTCACCATGCCCGTCGATCAGCTCAACAGACCATCCACCACTGGCTACTGGGGGGAGAGGGGTAGGGGTTCGGTTCCTGCTGAGGCCACCCATTTGTATTTGTGAGACATTTAGGATTATAGCCTCACTTTATGAGGCAGCACACGCACACACACACACACACACACACACACACACACACACACACACACACATGAGCATGCACACACAAATAGGTATTCAAACACACACACATGGCCATGCGCACACACACACACACACACACACACACACACACATGAGCATGCACACACAAATAGGTATTCAAACACACACATGGCCATGCACACACACACACACACACACACACACACACACACACGGGCAAGCAGACACACAAACAAAGGAAACACACACAGACACAGTATTAATTTAAATAAACTGATACTAACCCTTAACTGAACCAACATGAAGAATCAGGCCACAAGTAAGAGCAAAATAATATGCTTGCATGCATGCATTGTTATGTGATCCAAGAGTTTTCTAAGATGAGACTAACTCTTGTTCCCTCCTACGAAGAATTGCAGTCACTTGTTAACAATATCCCAAGATACATGCTAGAGCCCAGCAAGCTTTTGGGGTATTTCCATTGAGGATGGATAAGAATAGGGGGCTGGATATATTTACTACAACAACATATAAAATCTAAAAGATACCTTACAGCAGTTTGAAAAACAAACCAATAAAACCAATCTGATGATCATCTTCTGAAGGGAGCTGGCAACTTGGGTTCCTGGTCCTTTCCTCCTGCATTGTCCGCACAATCTTGATTTTCCTCGACTGCACTGTACTGTACTAATTATTAGCCTACACTCACACCCCTACTGTACTGTATCCCCCTCTTTTACAGGGAGGTTGACCGTTTTATTGCCAAGTTTATTTAATAGTCAGCAAGTAAGTTAGAAAGTTGCTATAGGCCTACCCTAAGTGGACCCCACTTGCCACGTGTTGCTGGAAGTTGGAAAGCCCCCAGCAGCAGATGCACTCCTCAGTGAAGTTTGGGTTCAGAGATCGTTTCTATTTTCATGTTGGCCAATGATGGTTGTTCTAGAATGCCAATATATGATCCGATCGCTAGGTTGGAGGAGGGGGTTAGGAGGGAGTTAGGTCAACTATAAGCAATATAGTTAAAGTTACGTGGATAAACATTTATCAAAGAGTCAACGTTGTATTTCATTTTTAACATTTAAAAAAATATAATAATTACTCCTCCAATAATTTAATAACAATGTAATTATAAAACAATGGCTCCCTTTTCAAGGTCGTATGTCTGATTGCTGCGATAGTATCACAGCACCATGTTAGGTTTGGCGTAAATATCAACAGTTCAACCGGTGCAGCTGCACTGGGGCCCAGACGCTGTCAGGGGCCCATGGAGGAAGAAAAAAAAAAGGAGGGGCCGGGTCGGTAAGGTAGGCTAAAGTTCAGTGGCATATTGAGTAGACTACCAAAGCTTCTCGAACATGTCTGGACGCGGGAAAGGAGGAATTTAGTGGTCTAGAAGTATAGAGCACGAGACGGAGTGCTCTGGATCTTTCATGGCATCAACTTTCGAATCCCAGTTTGCAAACAATTGGGCTAGGTTGAAATACACAGGTGAAGCAGATCCACCCTCACGGGAGTATGTTGGCAAAGAACTGTTGTTTGAATCCAACCTTTTGTGTGCCCGCGACATACATTCATTCATCGCCCTGCCAAACAGGCGTGAATTTGAACTATGTTTCTACCAACAAGCTACACTCCGTCGCTTCTTGGAGCAGCATGCTGCCGAGAGTCAGCAGGATAAGTGGAAATTCTGGTCCATTGACTCCTCAGTTAGTATTGGTGTAGTTAACCTCGTGGTTAAGTTCTGGACTGGCCGTGTGTCAGATCACGACGTCGAGGTGTATCTGAATCGATATTGTAGCATACTGCAGAAGCCGTACAAGCCATTAGACCAGTTTGGAATATGGTACGGCATCCGCAAATATAAGGTGGAGCTCAAGCGAGATGCAAACAATCATCTAATGTCTTTGCCCACCTCCGTGTCCCTGGGTCCTTACAACGGCCGACTCCAGTATCCCGGCCAAGAGGTGCGTTGCTTTATATGCAACAGCACGGACCACCGGGTCAAGGAGTGCCGGGAGGTAAAGTGCTGGAAGTGTGCTAACCTGGGGCACAAAGCAAATGCCTGCAAAAATGATGCAGAATGCAGTCTATGTGGACAGCGAGGGCACTCGTTTTTCCATTGCCCCCGGAGCTTCAGCAACGTGGCACGGGCACGTAGGAAGTCTCAAGCCGAGGAGCAGCAGAGGCAGGTCCTGGCGTTGCTGAGGACCACCAGACCGGAGCCAGCACAAGGTGAAGTCAGCGTTCCACTGACAGCAGTCCAGCGGACGGAGCCCGAGGAGAGTGCACCGGGAGGAGAGGAGATGCGAGGAGGAGTCGAGCCAGCACAGAACGGCCGGGAGTTGGGTGACGACGAGGCGAGGGAGCTGCAGACGATGGCTGGAGTGGGACCGCAACCGCAGCGGGTGCCTAGTAGGAGTGGTCGTGGGAGAGCTCGGAGGGGCTTTTTCGCTGCGGCTGCGCTGATGGGGGATGCGGCAAGCTCCACAGGGACCCCCGCCCAGGGGGAGGGTCAGCCCAGCCCCTGTGGCCCAGAGGTTACAGCCGGCGAGGAGACGGAGGAGGCGGTCAGACAGCTGGAGAAGGCTGTTGACGAGATCCTGCCGCCCTGGTCTGACTCCTCAGGCGTCGAGGACTGCGCCGGGATCGGTGAGCAGCGACGGGAGGAGTGAGGTGAGGAGTCGGAGGAGTCGTACGACTCGGCAAGCGAGGAACCGAGCATCAGAAGCCTGTCACTGATGGAGCATCGGATTTTCGGCAGCGACTCGGACTCTAGCGAAGAGGAGGGCCCCTCCCTTCTTTCAACGGAGTCGACAGGACCCTCACAGGTCAGTGTTTCCCAGAAGAGGCAGACGTCGCCTCTGGTAAGTGAAGAAAAGAAACAGAAGAAATGATTGGCTGGTTAACATCACTTTGTCACCATGACTGTACTTTCCATTATAACCTGTAATGTGAGAGGTATCCAGTCCATAAAGAATAGAGAGACTAAGATGTCTGCTCTCCATAATACAAGTTATGACATTATCTGTGCACAAGAGCTACGGTTAACATCACAGGCTGACGTTGAAGACGTGCGTGCCAGGTGGGAAAAAGGTACTTCCATTGTGTCCAGAGGTTGTGATAAAGCTGATGGAGTTTTTTTTTTTTTTTTAAAAGTAATGCAGAAATTATAAAGACAAGAGAAATCATTCCAGGGAGGATTTTATTAGTAGATTGTTTTTATTTAAATTTAAAAATGCGAATTATTAATATATACACTACTCAAGATGCAGCTACTAAAGTGAGGATGTTTAAAAAACTATATGAGCTACTGTTAGTGGGCTTTTACACTGTCCTGAGCGGGGACTTCAACTCGTATACTGAGACTAATGACAGGATCCCTGTTCCTACGAATCCTCGCAGCAGGAATAGGGAAGGTGATGCTTTGAAAGAAATGAGTGTATCTTGTGGAGTTAAAGATGTTTTTAGAGTGCTGCATCCTATCGATGTAGGCTATACTCGGTTCGATGCGCGTATCAAAACGAGGATAGACCGGATATACGTGACTGCTGATATTACACCTGTAAGCTATAAGACTCGGGTTTTGGTCAACTCAGACCACCTGGCTGTAATAGCACTTTTAAAATTTGGAAAGACGGAAAAAAAAGGTTTTTGGAAACTAAATGTTAACTGTTTAAAGAACAACGACGTAATCACTGAATTAAAAAAAGAAGTAGTAGTCACAAAAAGTTTAAAGGTTTTAACCAGGTCCCATGTGGAACTGTGGGAAGTTTTAAAAGAACGTCTGAGGTATTTTTTCAAATTTAAATGCAGAATGTTAAACCAGGAGCAAAATGCAAAATACAGCGCACTCATGGCTCGTTTTGTAGATTTGAAAATCAAAGCAAATAAAACGGAGATGGACACAGAGACTTTGTCCGAAATGGAAACTGAGCTGGCCAAATTAAATGACGTATCATTCTGCCTTCGCTTACAGGCAGGTATGGGGGATACAGCATGTCCTACCAACGTACATAACCTGGCAGGTATACAGAAAAAGAAACTCGAAAATAAGCATGTGGGCCCAATACTAAATGAATATGGTCTTTTAATAGAAGATGAGAAAACAAAAAGGGAAACGATTAGAGAAATGTGTGAAAAACTGTATAGAAAATGTGATATTAACATGTCAAGCTTGCAGTCTTTTCTCGGCTCCATTATTTTGAACGGGGTCGATCTTATTTCAGAGGGTGGGGTTATCACTCCTGATGAAGTAAGAGAAGCAATTTCTCAGTTGCGTAAGGGAAAGTCACCAGGGCCAGATGGCCTTCCTAATGAGTTTTACCTCTCTTGTTGGTAGATTTGCTAACCTCAGCTTTTAATGACGGAATCAAAGTAGGCAAGATGCACGCATCCTTTTATCATGGTGTGATATCGGTAATATATAAAAAGGGGCCCTTTCCCAATCTAGATAATTGGAGGCATGTCACAATTATGAATGTAGATTATAAGATTTTGGCGAAAATACTAGCAAACAGGTTAAATGATGATCTAGAGAAGCTGGTGGAAAAGGAACAGACATGTGCCATTAGGGGGAGGCTAATGTGGGACAACCTAGGCCTTTTAAGAGACATTACCAGTGGCAATCTAAAAGATGAGTTCTTTTTGATAAGCCTTGACCAAAAAAAAGCTTTTGATTATATATCTAGAGAATATTTGTGGGAAGTGCTAATGGCTTACGGTTTTAAACAAGAACTTATTAATATTATTAAATTATTATATGTAGAATCCACAGTCCAAATAAATGTTAATGGTGTCTTAACAGATTCATTTGCAATCAAGAGGGGGGTAAAACAAGGGTGCCCCCTCTCAGCAGCTCTCTACATTCTCGCTATCAACCCTTTATTGAGCAAGATTAAGAACGATAAAAGGCTCTCGGGTATTAACACTAGTGGTGGCGAGCGTGTGGTTGTCTTGGCCTATGCCGACGACATTACCATTATAATTAAAAACGGTAAAGAATTGAGCATTGTTAATGAGCATTTGTCCCATTATGAAGAGATCTCTGGTTCCAAACTAAACCATGACAAAACCGAAGGTGTCTGGTTCGGGAAGAGTGAGACAAAACCAACGATAGATATAAACGATAAAGATGCAATGACAATCCTGGGCATAAAGTTCAGTAGGAATGATTGTTATGGAGAAAACTGGAACGAAAAAGATAAAGAGATTAAAGAAGAACTGGATAAATGGGAAAATAAATCATGTAGCTATAGGGCCAGGATTTTAATCATAAAAACATGTGTTATGTCAAAGCTGCTGTTCTTGGCGACCATTTTTCCTCCTAAGGACCAGACACTTAAAAAGATAAATAAAATGCTTGTTAATTTCATCTGGGGAACCACAAGGGAAGTTACAAAGAGAGAGCTTCTATATAAAAACAAAAAAAACGGAGGGCTCGGAGCTGTGGACCTGGGGCTAAAATTAAGAATTGCATTTTGTAAAAATATTGCATCTGGTTTTAAAAGAGAGGCTGTTTGGATAGGTGAGGCGTTGAGCTGGACCAAAAAGAGGGGTCGTGCTAGAAGTTCACTGCCTTACTTTAAAGTAATGTATGGTGATCTTATAGAGAAATCGGTACACCTGAATATTGACTGGCTTGGAACGCCCAGTAAAGATATATATGTAATTGTGTGTAATGACTTGTATGGTGACATTTTCCCCTATAAATATCTAGATGATGCTGAAAAGCAGGTGTGTCTGAAAAACATACGGAGCAAAACTATATCTGAAAAAAAGAGGGACGTAATGTGGCTGGTCTCAGTGAGGAGACTAGCAGTTCGAGCAGTGGTGAAGTGGAGCTGCTTCGTTAAAACTATTAAATGTCCGATTCATAATTGTGATGAAGATGAATCAGTTGAGCACCTGCTTGTAGACTGCCACAGATCACAATATGTCTGGGGGAAAATGTCACAGATTGGTTTTAACGTTAATATCACATATAAAGCTGCTATGTATGGAGTTTTCGAGGAACGCATGTCTGCCATGGATCAGGACTTCCATTGGTCCGTGGTGTGTGCTGTCATTAACAAGCTGTGGAACACTAGGTGCGCCATGGTTATAAAACAGGAATCCATCTCGGGAGAGGTGGTATTCAAACAGATTCGAACAGAGCTTAAAAGACAACGAACTCTTGACTCCAGGGAAAAAAGAATGAGGCCATGGCACTTATTGACTTTGTGAATTATTATTATTATTATCTTATTTTTCAAATGTGTTGTATTTCAATGTGTATTTTCTTGTATCTTCCTGAAATGAATTGTAAATCCTGCATAATTTAAATAAAAATATATTAAAAAGGTAAGGTAGGCTAACGCTGAGTGTAGGCTAACGTTAGTCACCTGTAACATTAGCCTACACGGTGGTGACAATAGCAGTTCTCTCTAGTGGCTGTTCCTGTGTGTGTCCAAGCGTGTGTGTGTGCGCTTTTGTTTAGAAAAAATATATATGTTTGCACCGGGGCCTATCACCATGATGTTACCCTGCTACGCTTAACAGTGTGTGTGTGTGTGTGTGTGTGTGTGTGTGTGTGTGTGTGTGTGTGTGTGTGTGTGTGTGTGTGTGTGTGTGTGTGTGTGTGTGTGTGTCTCTGTTTAGTTTACCTCTCCTTTAGCGAGTGCACTAATGGCTCCTGGCACATCCAGGATCCGTGCAAGGCTCTGCAGAGGTTCAGGAAGGTGTCCAAGCCGTCCATCGAGAATTCCAGAAAAATCCATCGGGAAGAAGCAGATTGCCTGCTTCGCTTCCATGCACATCAAGAAGCTTTACTTCCGACCATAACAATAGATGGCCGATTGATAATCTCAAAGTGGTACATATGATTGTATAGCCCAGCTTTTGGTAATGTTAACAAAAGTTATATTTTGTAAATGAGTCAAACAACCAGGCAGAAAGAAACAAAGACAGAAAGTTAATCACTTAAAGGCCCACTATGCAACTTCGGGCATTTCTTGGCTGTTTTCTTGGTTTTGGCACGCACATTTCTCTACACAGCGCCCCCTACAGCTTCGTAGTAGATATTTCACAACACTGTCGTAACAACTCGTTGACGACCCTTCCCCATGCACTTCTACGCGAGCCATGTGCATTTGTTTTCAAAGAAGCCGGCGAATGCGTGGAGCCATGTCCGAAGTAGATGTTCATAAAGTGTAGGCAAGGTTATACATTTTTAAAAAGGTGTATTTGTATTGCAATAAACATAAATCCATCCTTTTTTATAGTTGGCGGGGAGAATGTATATCCTAGATTATAATTGTTATATCTTAGGTTGAACAGAACAATCAGTGTAAGAGGTTTGGCCAACATAATAATCTAAATAAACAAGAACCTGGATTCGGGGATTCAGTCTGTATCTGGGGGACGAGACGGACGAACAGCAAAACACCCATGGAAACAAAGGTGTTTATATGGTTGCAACCAAGCAAGCTAGAAACATACAGGGCTCACAACAAAACGGTCGAGAAAACAATTTTTACAGGGCTCACAACAAAATGGTTGAGCAAACACATTTGTACAGAGACTTATCAACATCCAGAACAGTGGCGTCAATTCAGCCAAAGCTAAGGTATGGCAAGGTTACTAGTCACATGACTTAACTACAGTATCAATCAATATACATGCCCAGCAAATAATCATAACAAAAGTGATCCCGCTAACGCAACTATGGACACAAACACTTAACTACGCACGTCAATCAATCAATTCAGTCAAATGCGCCGTTACGCATCCGTTTTCAGCACCATGGATAGCAAGCGGCAGAGTTAGAGAGCAGTAATAGCCTTTCTGACAAACACAATTTCACTCATTCTGTTCACTTCATTCACTATGTAATTGCAACAATATCACGTGAACATACCAGGTAAACTGCTGTAAACTGTTAAAGTCCAAATACAAAGAGGAGAGGGAGGGAGGGAGAGAGGAGAGGCGAGGGAGGGAGGGAGGGACGGAGGGAGGGAGGGAGAAGAAAAGAGAAAGAGAAATCATATTAATAAGATGTTCGGGTATCTTACTTTGAGATGAACTTTCTTAATTATTCCACAAGTGGATAACGGCGGGGCCTCAAAGCAGCAAAGTTATTGACGAGTTCATCTGCGTCCAGGGATTTTACGACAGCAGGCTCAACAGCCATCAACATGAGGTTTGTGAGCCTGTCATCGCTCATGGTGGTCCGCAGGTAAGTTTTGACTCTTTTTAAAACGGAAAAGAATCTTTCGTTGGATGCAGTGGAGACAGGAATTGTTGCTGCGATCTTGAATAGCTTGATGACCTCTGAAAAAGCGACAGACATGGTCTTCAGTCGCGTCAAAGCCAGCATTATGTTTTTCTCCTCCTCCACGTCCTCCTTCATCTCAAGTTCAAGGAAAGCTTTTGCTGTGTGACACTGGGAACTGAGAAGGGTGGTGTCGATCAGTTCATCATAGAGTTGTGCAAACTGTTCCATTTTAACTACATCCATGAAATGAGGAGATGAACAATCAAATGCCTGGATAGCATTAAGTAGCTCATCATTATCTGTAAATCATTGGGAGGCCGAGCTCTGTGGAAAATGCCTTGGCTCTGCTCAGTGTGTCCTGGTACTCTTTATCTGACCTCATCTTTTCCAGCTGGGCCTTAGTACTCCGTATGAGATTGGAAGCCATCGTGATTGCAATGTCTTTTGTCTGAAGCTGTTCAGACAGTCCATAAGTGAGACTTAAGATTTTTTCTAGGACATGAAGACGCACAACAAAAGTGACTGTCAGCATATTCGTCCGAAGTCCAGCAGCTTCAGTTGAACCCTCTGCATGAGCGTCAATAGTGGCACCTAACACAGCTAGTATAGCCTCGTAGCGCAGTTTTATCTTCTGTAGAGCCCTATACCAATACAGCCACCGAGTGGGACAGGTGCGCTCCAAGTGCAGTATTTTGTTGTGCCCCAAATTCTTTTGAGCCTCAATGAAAAGCATGTGTCTGGTATTGCTATTTGCAATAAAAGTATATAGTGTTTGAACAACACTAAAAAACTCTGCCATCTCTGGTATTTCAGTTATCGAGCTCACAAGCACAAGATTTAGTCTATGTGCATGACAGTGTATATACGCTGCATGCGGCACTTTTTCACGTATTAAAGCCTGCACACCACGCACATTACCCCGCATAACACTTGCACCATCGTAGCATTGTGCAACACACAGCTGAATATCTAAACTCGATAATTCCTTTATTATTTTCTGGGCCAGGGATTCAGCGGTCAGGTCCATCATGTGATAGGTTCCAATGGCTCTTTCCTTCATAATCCCGTCAAGTACATAACGGATCAAAATGGACAGCTGCTCCTTCTTAGACAGGTCTTTCGTTTCATCCACTAAAACTGAAAAGTACCGTGCTTCTCCTACTTCACTTATGATTATACTTCTGATCTTTTCCCCAATAACTCTCACCATATCGTCACTAGGGCTGCAACTAACGATTATTTTAATAATCGATTAATCGGTCGATTATTTTATCGATTAATCGATGAATCGGATAAAAAAAATAATGAATGAATTGCCGCATCTTCATTCAAAAACGGAACATTACTTCAAATACACAGTGCAGACTGAAGTGTAAAAACACCAGGTTATTGCTCCAATGTCCCGCAACTATTAAAAGTAATGTTAAATGACAAAAAAATATGAAAACATAGCTGGGATAATACAAAAAAAAAACAGGCAATGTTTGATATACATTTATTTATATATATATATATATATATATATATATATATATATATATACACAGTGTACAAGGGAAGTCCATGGTTAACCGGTCAACCGATAAGATCTTTAACCGGTAAATAATAACGGTTAAAAATAAATTAAATCATCTTAATTTCACTGAGATGACAGGAGATCGTTACCATTTTCAAGACTCCTTGAAATATTACTTGTATTTTTGCTTTAATTGCTGATAAGATAAGATCATAGTTCAGGATAGGATCTTTACTATCTATTTTATATTGCCGGGAAAACAGGTTTTCGCCAAAATCTCAATTTTTTTTTTTTTTTTTGCATTTGAACGCATCAATCATAATACTGAGCCGATCTGAACAGATCATATTTGACACTGTTTGCGACTTCTTTTTTTTTAAGCTAACTAGCTGTCCTGCCGATTTTAACATGGATTTAAAAACTGGATTACTATTTTTAACTGACGGGACTTTCTACACCGTCCGGTTGTGTGATTGCTACCGCTGCTTTGAACTCCGAGCCCGTCTGCACACCGTCTGCAGCAGCAGCAGCAGCTGACAGTTTTCGGTTGGACTAGAGGGATACGGACTTTTATATAGGTCTAGGTACACTTGACAGTGTGAGTGTAGTACGGTCTACAGCTGACAGCTATGCGTACGCCTCCAAATGCTTCCGAACATCGCCGAAACTCCACCGGAAGTTAGGAGATGACGTATCTCTCCTCAGATGCCGGCAAAATTACCTTGATAAGTAACCTGTTTTCCGTCTTGTCATCGTTGCTATTGAATTAAAAATGTCTCTTTTTACTTAATTACTTACTTTACTATTTTACTCTTTTTAATGTCTCTTTTCGCCGCATTCTACGACGTCTTTCTGTTGGTGTCGGGTCAGCCATCTCTTCTTCGTTCGTTACTAGACTCCGGTTGCGTTGTGGGATAGCGTAGTGAACTCCGTTGTTTACTGTGGCGGTAGTACGCATTCGGAAACGTTTTCCGTACTACACAATGCGTACTGAGCATTCGGACGCGCTATATTTGTGGCGTACTACAAAATGCATACTATATTTCAGTCAAGGATGAGTATTCAGATTCAGCCAAAGCTTGCTGTGGGCGTGCATGAATGAACCAACCTGTCGGCGGCAGGCTGTAAACAGTGCCGCGCCTACGAGTGACGTATTCATCGCGCGACACAACGAATCGATGACCGAATTCGTTGCCAACGCTTTCAGTAATCGATTTTTATCGATTCTATCGATTCGTTGTTGCAGCCCTAATCGTCACCCTCTTAAAGTAATGGCCTAAGTCACCTTTTTGCCAAAATGATTTTCTTGCCTAAATCAGCTCTTTGTGATGCTAGCCACCTCTGGTAAAATCCCCAACATCCTCAGTTGAACAGATCATGTGATCCTACCCGTTTAGTGTAATGGCCTATGTCAAGAGTGTGAATTAGGCCAATTTATTTTGCCTAAGTCACTAGACAAGAGTGACTTAGGCAATTTTATGAGCGTTTCAAGATGGCGGCCACTTCCAAAAAAAATAAAGTCTACCAAGCTAGTGAAGTTATTGCCATGATGCAGGACTCGTTCCATACAAATGTTTGTGGCATAGGCCTACCCTTCCTCATGGTCTGTTACAGTAGTGGGAAAAAAAAGAAATGCACTGTCTGTTTTGCCTCACTTATTCCGGAATTAATTCGGCCCAAGTCAGGTTCAAAATTTAGTAAATCACAAAGGCATGTTCATAAATTGGCCTAAGTCATCTTATCCTCTTATGTTACACAATTGACTGACATCATTATTTGTATATCAATAGTAATCTATTGTCATAACCTTTGTGTTTGAAATGATTCATAAATATCATATACTCTATATATGGTTCAGTTTTTTCTGTTTTCTGAACAACTTGAAAATATGACTTAGGCCATTACTTTAAGAGGGTGACGATATCATTCTGGGCTGCTGGGGAAGAATAGTGCGCATACCTGCGTTCCTGTTTGCTTTTCACGTTCCTGTCATCTGTTGCAATAACGTCCAAAAGTTCAAGTAAATTTCCTTTATTTTCAGCCTCATCTCTATCGTTGTGGCCACGGAGAGGGAGGGCCTGTCTTCCCAGAAATGACGTGATTTTGAACAAGGATTTGACGTGAGCCCGGTTCTCCTGCACCTTATCTGTCCTGTTTGCGTCAATCCGACTTGCGATGGATTCCTTATGTCCGCTGATCACAGCCTTAAAGTTAGACCACGCTAATGCAGCACAATTGTGTCTACTGCTCCCTTGATGATCCCGGAGATTTTTTTTCATGTTCTTCCAACATGTGTATCCAGTGTCTATGAACACACGCAGTCCATGCCTGTCACCTGTTAAAGTTGAGGCTCCTCCAAAATGACGGCATGCAAAGCAATAAACTGCATCTTCTTGCGCAGAATATTCAACCCAGTCATATTCCTGATACACACTGACATTAAAGCGTCTTCCATTTCTAGTTGGGAAGTGGGTCAAACGAGGACGCCTGAGTCCGTCTGTTTTACATCCACTAATATCCTTCTTCTCTGCCCCAGTTGACCCAGAGGCTGCTGCTACTGCTGCTGCACCCGGGCCTTGACCTTCCTTATCGCTGTCCACGTCTGATCCAGCTCTTTCAATCTGAGAAACTGGTGGGGACTCAGACTCGGATTCAATTCGAGAAGTCGGTGTGGACGAGTTCTCAGCCTCCATGCATGTAGTCTCCGTCTCCCTGTTAGCATCTGCATCCCCGGCGCAGGTGCTGGAGTAGCTAACAGCCTCGTTAACAGCTTGAATCCCACCTTCACTACCTGGTCCTTCTCCCTCCGCTGCTGGGGCAACATTGGAGCCATCACCTTCACCTGCCTTTTTTTTTTATAAAAAAAGATTCCAAAGTTCTTTGCTTTCTTTTCATTTTAGTTAATTAGCTTAGCCGAAAAATTAAAAAAACCGCGATAACATGACCCGCTCTGACCTCCGGCGGCTTCTCGTCAGGAGATACCACATTTCAAGATAGGGAGGGGGGATACGTTACGATAAGTATTGGGAAAGATAATATCTAGACTAGAGAAATCGATTGTGTTGTTCTGATTTTCATTTGTAGTTAATGTTTATGTATTAAATAATAGAATAATCAATACAAATTGACACAGAGTAATTTCATAAATTTATTTAGAAAAAACAAAAATTTACATTTTCCCATAGAGCCAAGGTGTGGCAGCTGCCATACCTTGCCATACCCAATTGACGCCTCTGATCCAGAATACCACGAAGACAAAGTTCACCCAAAGGTACTTTCAATTTCAAAAGCAACACGGCCGAGTCGGCGTCTGATTTGCAGTCTTCTCTTTCTTTCAGTTCACGCTATTCCTGAAAAGCTTGCTCAACGTTTACGCCTCGTGCCCACTGCACCGTCAGTCAACGGACGTCAGAAGGCGTGGCTGACGGATGGGGGAGTAGTCTTTGCAGATGCATCCGTCAGCCAATCAAATCGGTTCGCCGGGTTCTTCCCGCTTCTTCCTGCTTGTTGCGAGGCAAGATTACCCGCTTTCCCGCTTTCCAGTATCGTCAGAGCCCGAGTCGCGTCACAGTGCTTAAATTTGCATACGCGATCTGATTGGATGACGGATCCGTCGCTGCCGAAAAAGTTGAACATTTTTCAACTTTTTGACGGTGGCGAACGCTCCAAGTCAACGGACGGATCCACAATGCATTGCGCGACCGTCCCCATTCAAAGTCAATGGGCAACGGACAACTGACGGAGGTAGTGGGCACGGGGCGTTACTCGTGTCTGGCCTCTCTGTCGGTCAGTCTCCCTTTTCTCTTCTTCTGTTCCTCCGACATTGGGTTTCTCTGTCTCTTTTTAGTCGGCTGATCTATGATGAATATAACAATCCCTTAGTTACTTGTGTTTATATCGAGCCGGTTCCGCGTTTGGGGGTCTGTGCCGTAAAGCACCAACGCCCGGAGTTCAGAACTTTCAACGCTCCAACGCGTGACGCTTAGCCACGATAGCCAATCAGCGTGGAGCTTGACCCGACATCACCGACAGAGAATAGTGACCCTTGCACAGAAGCATACGGCCGACATCTTTCTTTATTCTGGGGGTGGAAATAGTAACATAGTTACGCCATTAAATGCGTTTATGGAAACATTTTTAGCGAGAAATGTGCATTTTACTTTCATAATGTTCGCTCGGTGAATGTGAAGGATGTTTGGTTTGATAGTTATGACGAAGAGTGAACGCTCCGTTCACTTGCATGGACAGAGTCTCTGGTTGCTAAGCAACCTCAACGTCTTGGCGGACTATTTCTCTGCTGATCAACACTACGAATGCTGGAAACACACCAGACACACCATGTGAAGTTATTTAACCCGATTATCGTTATTTATGAGTCCTTAGCCCAAGTGAAGGAGTTCAAGTACCTCGGGGTCTTGTTCTCGAGTGAGGGTACTATGGAGCGTGAGATTGGCCGGAGAATCGGAGCAGCGGGGGCGGTATTGCGTTCGCTTTACCGCACCGTTGTTACGAAAAGAGAGCTGAGCCGCAAGGCAAAGCTCTCGATCTACCGTTCCTATCCTCACCTATGGTCATGAGGGTTGGGTGATGGCCGAAAGGACGAGATCGCGGGTACAAGCGGCCGAGATGAGTTTTCTCAGAAGGGTGGCTGGCGTCTCGGGATAGGGTGAGAAGCTCAGTCATCCGTGAGGAACTCGGATTAGAGCCGCTGCTCCTTTACTTAGAAAGGAGTCAGCTGAGGTGGTTCGGGCATCTGGCAAGGATGCCCACTGGGCGCCTCCATTGGGAGGTGTTTCAGGCACGTCCAGTGGGGAAGAGACCTCGGGGAAGACCCTGGACTAGGTGGAGACCTCGGGGAAGACCCTGGACTAGGTGGATAGATTATATCTCAACACTGGCCTGGGAATGCCTCGGGATCCCCCCGTCAGAACTGGTCAATGTGGCCCGGGAAAGGGAAGTCTGGAGCCCCCTGCTTGAGCTGCTCCCCCCGCGACCCGACCCCGGGTAAACGGATGACGATGAGATGAGATCGTTATTTATATCCGAGATTATTTAATCTAACCTGATCTAAACTCTATCATGCACCCAAACACGGCGGCGTTTGGGTTTCCTACCTCGGACTCTAGCGCAGCCACAGGCGCGTTGGGCGCGTTGAACCATTTATGTGACACACAATGATCAAGCGTCAGGTTGGTTGGTGTGGCCGTACCATTAGTCGATTGATCCATGATGAATGCAACAATTGCCTCGCAACTGGCTGTTTATATCTAGCCGGTGCCATGTTTGGGTGTGTGTCTGTGCCGTAAAGCATTTTCGAAACTACAATCTGACTACATTTTCGAGGATACTTCCGTTGCGTCACATCCGGATTGTGTCGGCCCGAACAGAGCAAGTTGCATATGCGCTTTTTCACTGGAGAGGCGACATGGGTAAATGACACACCCACCAATCGACCCAGAAATGGATGCAGAACCATCAGCATAACTCTCAACCTGCATACTTAATGTAATTTTGGCTAAAAAAGTTGCATAGTGGGCCTTTAAAGATAGCATGGGACCGGCACAAGTTTTTTGTACCAACATACTGTGATGCAAGTTGTGTATTGGGTTGTTCTATCACAGAGCTTTATGTTTTAATAATAATCAAGTGCTTATAATGGTTTCTAAAACAACTCAGGAACCATGTTCACCATCTACTAGCCACCTCTTAAAGGTATGGTTCTTCAAATGTTTCTTTGAAATAAAACCTTGTGTTCATGCTGTGACCCTCAAACCACTGTGATTCAATGGCTGAAATGTATTGAGGGCTGCTTAGTTCTGAACATGTAAAAGTGTAGCTTCAACATTTGGAAAAGAATGATGGGTGATAGGGAACATTTTAATTATTATTATTAATATTATATAACAAGACCAGTTCTCCATCATTTACTTTTAAATTCACTTGCCTTTATTACAGTAAGAAATGAAACCCTGAGATGCAAGGTATACTTCGAAAATAAGTCGACTTTTGGGGGCCTCTATCACAGATACGCATGAAATTGATAGGGCAGTGCAGATGTATATTTTTTAGTTTCTTCTATTCTCTCACTTCATTGACCTGTAATTGTGGTTTTGGGTTGGCTTGATTGTAATCGACAGCAAAAACTGAATTATTATTTATTTGTATTTTGAAAATATTTGACTGGCATTCTGCTTTGCAAATAACTCTTTATAGTAAAAAGAATAAATCTTACATGTTGAATATAATACATTTTAGTAATATACCAGATTTTGCAATAACAACCGAAATGGCTGCTACAGTAGGCCTACCTATATTAGGCCTACCTGTTTATTGGAAACGGGTATTACAACAGGTTGACTCTTATGCGGAAGTCGTCGCAAATATGGAGTGGTGTGACCGACAGGAGTGAGCACCAATTGAGTCTCCAAATGTTACAACCTAACCAATCAGATTTTAGAGGTGGGTGGGACTATGTTTAGTTTTTATATGTTTACTGGACAAAGCAAGTTGATTTACAACTCCGTCTCAGTTTGTGCTGGTAACTTGAATACAAGCATGTCTAACGCGGAAAAGGGTGGCTGTGGAGGTAACGTTGACATTTGACTAAAATATGATTCAAGCCGTATCTCCGCAATGAGCTTGTCGTACCAAGTGATAAACTGCCGACACAGATTAACATTATGCCAGATCGCCAATTGAGTTTTATTTACTGTCAACTTGTCTATCATGTCTGTACCTGATGGGCAAGGCGATTGTACTCTAAAGATCTTTTTTTAAATAAGGGGGGACTTCGATAAGTGGGTGTGCATTATTGAATACATTCATGTTGTGGAGACGTTGGTTTTTTGGGGTCGTTTCCCTGTTCGATAAGTTGGCTATCACTTCAATGTAGAAAGTTGTATCCAAAACGAAACTGTTGCGATTCAACTGCACGCCTACAGGTTATCAAAAGCAACATATATTCACGTCCCGCAGTGCAATTAAACACTGCCTTTTTGCGCTGATTACTGTCTAGATTAATGCTCAATATATATATATTATGTGTTCATATATTTGATTAGCGCTTATTAAAGGTATATAAATGTCGTTTACTATGGATTATGGATGCAATAAGAGGAATGTGCTCTGAGAACCATAAATGGGCTGTTACTTCCGCCATGTCCTACAACATATACATTGACCATGTTGACTGACAGAGGTACCTGATCGTGATTGGTTCAACTGATACATGAGCTGCCTAGAGACATAGAAAATCGACCTTGATACGGATACAATTTAAATTAATGAAATACAGATTTCGCTATATAGTCCCATTCAGATCCATGATTTTCTTTATTGACGTGGGAAAAAATACTAGTTGTGGACAGCAATGTATTTCGTGACATCAACACATTTTCCTTATACAAAATAACTTTGTGTTCTTATACATTGACAGGAGGTATGGCTACAGACAGTAGAAAAGCACCTGGCCGAGCAGGTGAGTGACATTGTCTTCTCTTATTAACATGAGAGAAGATACGTTATTAAAATATACTGGAAGGCCTACATTACCTAGCTTTCTATTGTTATTTATGTTAACGTTGGTGGTCTATGCTGAGCACCCACGTGGATCTTCAGTCATTACAACCACTAGATCAAAAGCAGGCCTAACTATCCTCTTAACGAAAGGCCGCTTTGAGCAACCATACACAAATCAAAAGGTTTCTGTGCCTCTCCTGCTATGTCATCATATCATAACTCTACGATGTAACTCAACGATGTAACTCTACGATGTAACTCAACGATGTAACTCAACGATGTATTGGAGGAAGAAGGTGATCCTGCTAGGGTGTGGCTTATTGCTCGTCACAGCACGTT
This sequence comes from Gadus morhua, assembly GCF_902167405.1. Classification (NCBI taxonomy): domain Eukaryota; kingdom Metazoa; phylum Chordata; class Actinopteri; order Gadiformes; family Gadidae; genus Gadus; species Gadus morhua. The sequence goes on from NC_044050.1 coordinate 16,102,434, forward strand.
CCATCTTTCTCTGCCCGTCACGAGCTATTGACAGTGGCCAGGGCTGTGTGTGAAGGCAACAAAGGCTGCTTGACCCCTCGGTAGGGTGGAGCAGTCCGCACACCTGCTGTATTTAAACAGCTTTTAAACAATTGCTCACCCAAAAGGTCAATCGGGTTTTCATGCATTTCTGACCATTTAAATTGGATGCTGCGGCATACACAATCGAGTGAGTTAATTCACACCTCGTGTCTTTATGCAACATTTAGGCAATCTAACAGAAGTGGATGCCTTTTATGGAAGGTAAGATTATTATTTATATTTCTGCATACTTATTTCTTTGATACCAGTAGTTCCTGTGGGATCCTTATTGGTAATTCAGTTTTTCAAACAGCAATTTGTGTTTACTTTGGCTTAAACTGTTTGTGTGTGTGTGTGTGTGTGTGTGTGTGTGTGTGCGCGTGTGTGTGTGTGTGTGCGTGTTGCCTTATGGTTTCTATCTAAAGTGGCATCTCTTTGGACCCTGCAGAGGAGTACAAGTTCGACCACAAGCGCCGTGGCCTGGTGCTCATCTTCAACCAGGAGAACTTTTTCTGGCAGCTGGGCTTGAACCCGCGCTACGGCACCAACGCTGACCGCTTCAACCTGGAGAAAAGGTATCGCCGTCGCCGTCCCGCAAGCACCCATGTCTCCCCTGTTATCCATGGGTAGAACCTGTCTAACCCGGTCGGGTCTGTTTCCATGGTAATGTAGATGTTGTCTATACTTGGCTATGCTAACTATTATGCGTGTGAAATCCTTGTTGTAGGTTTGAAACTTTGAACTTTGAGGTCAACGCCTATGACAATTTGAAGAGGGAAGAAGTTTTGGCGAAGATCACTGAAGGTAAGACAAATTGGCTTCCGCACTAACGTCAGCAATGTATTGCAAGTCCTCTTGTGTGTTCAAAAGCTAAAGGAATAATATGTAATATTCCCATTTTCAAATATCTTTAAACGACTAGACCTATGTTCTATATTTTGTTTTTACATTTTTATAAAATAATCCCAAATGTTTCCAACAATTTTCAAACCTAGATAGATACATTGTTTTATGAAAGGGGACGAGTGTTTCATTTGGTTGCCTGTCAATGCCATCATGTCCCCACTACTCCCTTAACTTCCGGGGATACACTGGAAACAGTAATCCATTAGAAAACAACTTTATTGATAGGATATTTCAATATAGCTTACTACGATGGCATTTGGCTCATGCCAGTCACCCAGCTAAAGCATACTCTAAACTCTAAAGATTTTCACCAGCAATGGCGGGGAAGACAACAAGTCCCAGACAGACAACTGACCCTGCGCTACTTCACTGCCTCATCAAACTTCGCATTTTGTTATTTCTTTGAGTGAGACACCTCGCGGCAGTAATTATATATATAGTGATATCAATCTATGTATCTTTATAGGGTACAACCCTCACACTCTGCATACACATTACAAAAAAAAAAGAAGCAAAATCAAGTCCTGCTTTTGCAGACAAACATATTAGAAAATAGCAGAGTGTGACTGTCCCCTTTAACTTAAAGCTAACCTGTCTGATCTTCCACTAGCGGCGGAGTCTAACCACGTGGACGCGGACTGCTTCATGTGTGTGTTCCTGAGTCACGGCGAGAACGACCACGTGTACGCGTACGATGGAAAGATCAGCATCCACGACGTCACCGCCTTGTTCAAAGGAGACAAGTGCCGAAGCCTCGTCGGGAAGCCTAAGATCTTTATACTACAGGTATAATACTCATTAATACTGTAAACATTACTCCTTTATGCTGTTTGCTTCTACAATATACTATATATACTACTCAATAGTACTGTATACATGACTCTATTATACTGTGTATACTTCTAAAATATATTCTGCAGAACTGCAAGACTTGCAAGGCCACATGTTTTTAATCCAAACCCCTATTGGGAGTCTTTGGGTGTTGTCCCCCAGCTAAGACCTTTTTGAATTTAAACATATAAACAAAAGATTCTGGTGCACGCTGAGCAGAAAATAAAGCAGCAAAAAACACAATGCGGAACCTTTTAAAAAGGACCCCAGGAACCTAGTTTTTCGGTTTCTAGGGCGGCCCGCGGCTGACTAAAGATTGATTAAGTTGACTCTTAACTCGTCATTTCAAGTTTATTATTTCAAAATTTCTTTGTGGGGCATCACCAAATGGTTTGGTTTACAGGGCTGAGAGAGTGATACGAAAAAACACTGTTAGCATTGTGCTACGGATAATAAAAAAAAACGTTATATGAGCCGTTAAAATCTCTTTTTTAAAAGCAACGGCATCAACAATGCTCAACTGAACATTGGCCTAATGTTATCTGGTAACTATGAGTCTGTTGTTGCCCCTGGTACAGGCTGTTGAGTCATAACATACACAGTATATTGATAATAAGCCAAGTGCTCATAACATTTCTACCCTGATTTATAACACTGTTTTAATGGTGTTGGTTTCACTTTGACACCTTCAGGATTTAACACAATGTTTTAACCTCAAACCTCAGACCTACTGTAAGTGTGGGGAGTTGATAGGATTTTAAATGAAAGCTGCTTCAAGAAATATACATACAGTCATGAAACTTGCCTTACTGTGCAGGTTTAATGATCAACACCAAAATGTTTTCGTTTCACTTTAACAACTCTAGGATATGATGACCCCCATTAACTAACTGTAAGAATATGGGCCCATTACACCTACTGACTTGAACTGCTGTTAGATGTTCCTAACTTCGCCTGTCTCTGTCCACCGCCAGGCTTGCCGTGGGGACCAGCATGACCTGGCAGTGACCCCTATGGATGTGGTGGACAGCGAGGCGAAGGTGAACGAGGTGGTGGTGGACGCTGGTGTCCTCCACACACTGCCGGCAGGGGCGGATTTCCTCATGTGCTACTCTGTGGCCGAAGGTGAGACACCAGGGCCCTGTGCACTTCACTTCCAGTTTCTTCTCTGGTGTGGTATGGTATGGTGATGTGTAGTATATATTTAGTATTGATGTGTATTTTAGTCCTACACATATCTTATGTTTGAAATTGGTTGATGGGGGGAAATGTGTGTGTGTGTGTGTGTGTGTGTGTGTGTGTGTGTGTGTGTGTGTGTGTGTGTGTGTGTGTGTGTGTGTGTGTGTGTGTGTGTGTGTGTGTGTGTGTGTGTGTGTATTTATATATGTGTGTATAATAATATATATATATGTCTTACCCTGGTGTTAATATAAAACACATATAATCACAATTGAGTGATCTGCCATTGCTATCGTGCAGAGTATAAATAGGTGTGTGTTTGTGTGTGTGTGTTTGCGTGTGTTCAGGGTACTACTCCCACAGGGAGACGGTCAACGGCTCCTGGTACATCCAGGACCTGTGCGACACCCTGCGGAGCTTCGGCGAGTCCCTGGAGTTCACGGAGCTGCTGACGCTGGTGAACAGGAAGGTGTCCCTGCGCAGCGTTGGCCACGCCGCCGACCGCAGCGCCATCGGGAAGAAGCAGGTGCCCTGCTTTGCCTCCATGCTCACCAAGAAGCTCTATTTCCGAACCAAACAGTAGGCGACTGTACGGCGTATCGCTGAGCCCTTGTCCCACTTTCGTTTACCTATGATTTTAAAGCCCAGCTTTTGGAGCTTTGATTTTAAAAATGAAATTTCTCTTCCTGTACTGTGTAACCTTCTGACCAAAGCTTTCATTTGATTTCAAAGTGTCTTCTTTGTATTTGAACGAACGAGATTGCTGCATTGAGCATTCGCCAATAGTTTTTAATCAAGAGATGGTCACTTAGTGCAGGTTTAACGATTGAGTGGAATTCACGTGTTCAATGCATATCTTTGTTATTCATTAATGCTGTGATGCCACTTAGTCCCTCACCACTTCAAATGTCGGTACACGTTTGCTCAGTTCCAAATATGATTCTGTTGTTACTATACTGATATGATGCCAGCGCCATTTTGTAACAACCACATCTACATCATGAAGTACAGTGCCTTTCTTGTTCAACCCTTGTTATCACAGATATGCTGACGTGTTCAACCAATGAGCCTAACTTTACAAAAATGTCCCATTCTTGAAAAGTGTAAAAACACAACGGAAGACGTAGATAAAGTAAGACGGAAAATGTATCACTAACGGATCTAATGGACCTTTTAAGCATATGTCATCAAAAAAGGGAATTCATGTTTGTCTTGTGATGTAGGGCTTTAGACAGAAAATGTCACTGAACTTGTTTTACAATCAGAGTCGGAGTCAAAAACATTCTTAGCATAGAGGTGTGTGTATGTTAAATATGTTGGTTTAAACCATGCACACTGTGTGACACACTACACTTCTCAGGGAGTCAGTCCACTGGCTGCACACACTACATATGCGACACGTGTTTTTATAGTGTTGTGGTATTCTATCCTTACACGGGTTTACATTAAACTACATATGCAACTGATGCCTGCATTAAACAAATATATACGAATCATTCCTTTAAGCCTCTGACAAGGCAAATCCGTGTTTTCATTTTAAGTATGTAATTAAGGGCCGTTTATACATCTAATTTGCATTCCAACTAGTCATAAGAATAAATCGTATGTACTTTCTGATACCAGGTTATGTTTGGGATTAAAAAGGGGTCTGCAACGGCAAACTCTTGAACTAATGGGTGAATCGATTTCTGTGAGATTGCTGCCCGATGAACAAAAAAAATCGGATGCAACCAAACGATGGCATCGACGATGGCATTCATTGTGTCAAGCCATTGAGTAGACCCCCCCCCCCCCTCGGCCTAAATAGACGCGTGGGCAAAACTACAGCTGAAATACTGTTAAACAGCCTCATATTTGTTCAGACCAATAATATTGGTGGAGGTTGGGATCCAGCTATAATGAAACCGTGGACTGGATTGAGGCTCAGCCGCAAGTGTTTTAAAACATGTTTGACCGATGGAGACTTTCTTAAGGATATGCTAATACGGTACCTGACCAATACAATTCTAAGGATTGATAGCTTGTCTTCTTCTAATCATTACAATGCGAAAATAAACATTTGCATGCTGTACTTTGGGTTCATATGAAGATATCCAGGCGTGGCTGGGTATAGGTCAATGAAGCGTGCCACGGACACTCCCACGCAATCCGGATAATAGGGCTGATAAGCTAATTTTATTTTTCTTGACAAAAAATTCTAATGATGTTTATGTACTCAAAGGTTATATGCACAATAAGACATTCAATTTTACATCATATATGAATGTTATTTTTGGTAACTTGTCAGAGGCTTTAGGAACAACTCAGGAAAGTTGTTTTCCATCCACAACCGACAGACTTAAATTGGTTGGGAGGATCCCCCAACAGTTTCTCTTTTCATAAAACGTGTACCATCAGGGAAAGAATGCACAACAACATAATGTTCTGACAAACAAGCTGCAACTTGTTGCAGCTTGTTTGCTCTGCTTATTGGGATACAGATTGGGACCAATGCATTGGCAACGTTTACCATTTTAAAAAAAAAATTATCCTCTATTGTATATGTTATGACGGTGTCATTTAGTTTGAAGCCCATCGTGGTTTGTGTGTGACCGGATACCGCATGGGGTGTTCCTCAGGTTGTGCGGAATATGAATTATGGCAAGTGTTTGGTTTGAAAGATCACTGAGGTAAAAAATAAACTATGAAACCACCGATGACTCAGCAATTTATTGTGTATAGCATTCAACAAAAATAACTAAACAAATTTTGTATGCGAATGCCCAAAATGACTACAGAAGAGTAGGGACGTTGAAGTATTTATTCCAATATTCTCAGACAGATCGTCTCTGGGTACACTTACCACCTTGAGATTGTGACAAACACAGTAAGATTTACAGTTGTAGTAAAAGGCACCATTATCAAAATAAATCTGAACAAATATAGGAGTGTTCTCATATCTCGAGTGTGTCTGTATGCGTGTGAGTGATTTTATTCTTTATGGCTTGGGTTGGATCTGCTGGATTGGCAGCTGAAGTTGAGTTGAACTCTGTAAACGTTTCAGATCTTCCTGAACCTTGAAGCCAGCAAGAAAAAAAGATATGCAGCATTAGTATCATAAGACGGCATCATTATATGGATGGCTTTCTTTCTGCATCGGATCACACTAAAGAGAGTGTTGAGCCACACACCTGGGTCAGCTCATCCCTCAGGCCGTTGTACTGTTCGACGTTGAAGCTCCTCTTCTTGGCACCTTTGTAGAAGTAATTCAGGAATTGTCTGTCTTTGGCAGCTGGGTAAATGTAATCCTGAAGAAATAATAGGAAGGCTGTTAATCTGAGCAGAAAAGTGAAAACAAGAAATAAAATGATAAAATATTAAAGTTGGAGTAAGAGTAGGCTTAGGTCAAATGCGATCCATTTCAGATTAGTTTATACCGTCGTTGATAGATGATGGCCAATGAAATGATTGTAACAGCTTGCATGGTGCTAAAGGCAGTGTGCCTTTAGTGTTGCGTTACTTTGCGTTTTTTAAAGAATGAAACACACTTTTAAATTAAGTCATTCAGGTGCTTTTAGCTGAGGAGAGATTTAGGTTAATTTAAGATGCAAGTCACTAGGGGCCGGTAGAGGTTATTGCATCTTGCACAATGGATGCCTTCAGGTCAGACAGTGGACCGAACCCAGTGCCTTTCAGCGAAAACCCTAACCACTAGACTACCCTGCCCCTCTGAACTAGAGAACCAGTTAATGCAGTCTGCTAAAGCCCAAACAAATTAATTATTGAAATTAAAGGATCATGATTGTACTGGGGATGTATTACTTCAGTCGCATCACATAGGACCAAAGTCTATTGTGGACGCGGAAATCTAAAAACAGTATATGCCGCCTGTGCCGACCCATTCGGGCTCTCGGGCTTAAAGGTTCACCTGGTTGGCGAGGACGCAATAGGCGAAGATCCCCAGGCTGGTGCCGTAGGTGATGAAGTAGGTGACGGGCTCCATGACGTCCCAGGAGTACACCCACCAGGTGAGCCAGGCCAGCGCCCCGCCCTGCACCGACAGCAGGGCCATGCCCCCCCACAGGGCCCTGGAGGACTGGGACTCGGCCTTGAGGGCCAGTTCAGCCTTCACCTGAATGGTCAGGAATACATGGTTGTAAGCAGGGATCTCGATCTCGTTTTCAATGGAATCCGTGTGCAAAGTATCGAACCAACGTGGACTCGTAATGAGACTCTGAAGCACAAGTAGTTGTGCATGGTGAAATTCCCCACATACTTCTGCTTATTGACCACAAAAGGAAAGGTTTTCGGTTTGGTTCTGAGTGCAAGGCTTAATGGTCGTTTTCTTAAGAAATACAACAGTGCTATTTATAGATGCTTCCTGTTTCATGGTCAACTAAACTTCTCTAAAAGATCGATTTTGGGAATCATCAATAAAAAAAAAATTAAGATATAATTGTTTTAGTATATACTACACGTGAAATAAACAAGATAACACTTTTTACCAGGATTCATTTGTTATTATTCAGTTTATTTGTTTTTGTTTGCGTGACGAAACGGCCGTCACGCACGCTGAAAATAATATCCTGAGATCTCAATCATGGGATATTGCCCAATATCCTGAGAAAGCGAACCAATCAAATTGCGCCATCTTAGGAGGTTCACGTGTAGCATATACTAATAGCTATTATTTGAACCTAATATGTTGGAAATGGCCTAGTTTGCATTAGTGGGGGAGCGGCCTACCGTCTCCAGGGGGGACAGCTGCTGCTTGAGGCTGTCCAGGCGCTCCAGCAGGTGCCTCTCCTGCAGGACGTGGTGGTCGGGGAGGTGCAGGGCCGTGTGCAGGAGGTGCACCACGTGCTTCACGTCCCCCATCTCCATGGCGTGCTCGCGGCGGCCCCCGTTGGCTCCTGGGGAGGAGGAAGGGGAAGAGGTGGTCTGTAGGGCGGGACTATCACCACAGCCATGGGGGGGCTTATCTCGATCGCCCTAAGCAGGTATGAACTGTATACCAGCGGTTCTCAACCTCATGTATTTCTGAAAAACAGACCCACTGTGAGGGTTATTGCATTGAAATGAATTCAATAATTAGAATTTAGGCTTAAAAACAATCCTCGGTAACGATAAGTGAATATCTTAATTCCATATACGATGCCAGTCAAAGATGAATGATAATATTGAATTGTCGTTTTAATGTGACTTTTATATAGCCCTGAATTGTATTTGCTCATGTCAAGTCTCTGAGTGCTTGCAAAATTGCTGTATGAATCAAATTTATTATTTAGTTTTGAAGGGTTAGGGTCGTTAATATATCGTTAGAATATACAAATGTTAATGCAGTGGCAGTGGGACAGTTGGGATAACGCACACACTACCACAGTCAGCTGCAGCGGTGTATCAGTTTAGGTGAATCAGCGGGCGTCGCCGTACCTAATGCAGGCGTCTGCACGTGGTAGGACGCGTCGTTGATTACCAGCTGGAAGTCCTTGTCCAGTAGCGCGTCCAGCAGAGTGGTGTTGGCCACGCGCGCTCCGTCTGCAATACCAGGGTCAGGACGGTTTAGATCTGGATTTACCTAATAAACCTCAGGGTGCCATGTCCCGCACGGAGGTTGGTGGACGGTAGTTCTCATGTAACAAAATAATAATAATAATAAAAATAAAATATCAATAAGACACAGAACTACCATTCAAATGCAGAAGTCAGACCTGTGTTCCCATCGAGCGCATCCAATCAAGTGCAAGTTTGTGAGTGGGACATAAGTGGAACTGAGCAAGACGACTTACCTGCTCCTGAATGACACGTATCCTAAACAATTCACTGCGAGACACTTTGGATAAAACTGTCTTTTGAACTACTAAATATCAAGTAAAAAAATGTATTTGCAATTGAACCATCTTTTTTTCTTTATCAACACAAAACCTGTATTATACCTTTTCAATCTAGATTGTGACATTTGTGTCTTATTGTCTTATTGGTTTATCTTATCTTATTGGTTTTCATACCCTTTGAGAAGACGGAGGCGGTCTGTATTCCATGGTCCTCCTTCTGCAGATCAGCGATGAGGTCTCCTACACTCATCAGCATTGGCTTGAGGAAGAATAGACATTTCTCTTTCCTCGAAGGCAATGGCACCTCCAGCACCAGGCGGCCATACCGGTACTTCAAGGACGCATCTAGGAAACAACAGGAGTGATGTTTTGTCTTGAGCCATTGAAAATGACAATTGAAGTGGAACATTTTTATTGACTTTGATGTAGTGACATCGAATTACCACTTGAGGGCGCCGCTGCACTGCAGAAAAAGACCTGATGCCGAGGGAGTAGAAGAGGTTGCCGCTGTGGAATCTAAAAGAGAGGGGAGAGGGCGGTTTAAATCCACTAACTACAGCCGTAGTGAAATAGTTTAAGTTACCTCAGCATGTTTTGCTTGAGTTTTAACATCTACGTTTGATGGTCAAATGTTCTTATAGACATTTAAAAAAATAGTAGTTAGAATAAAACAACACCAGCACCACACCCTAAACAAATTCCGCAATGGTGAACAGAAAATGGTGGAATGAATAGTCAAATCAGTAAGTTATCTGCAAACAGATGGCATGCCTCCCCTATTCTGGCAGCAGATGTATAATACACTTGGCTGAATAATATGCATCTAAATCACAAATAGAAGGATGTCCTTGAATGTTGAGTCTTCCATTTCATATAGTTTTATCAATAACTTCAATTTTAGTTATATAGCACATTTGTTAAAGAAATGCATTAATATAAAACCGAGATTAAATTTAAAGTATAACCACAAAACTGAGATTGAATCTTGTGTTATATTTAGGGGGACTGACTGTAGTAGACCAATGATGACAAGTGATGAAAACATGATTTGAGTAGCTTCCTGAGGCGAGACAGTTCAATTTCCATCATGGAAGTCGTGTGATCCATTGTTAACAGGCTGATTATTCAACCAATTTTAAGTGTGCAGACACAACAAAAATACATCCAGGGTCATTCAAAGCAAACACAATGAGTTATTTGCTCCATTTATTTTTCTTCTTCTTTCTTTTACGGCATGAAGTGCAGCAAATAATCTTGCCCTTGAAATCTAGGTCAATCACCTAGATCATTTGCTACAATTCTTCTCGTATTTCTTCCAGAAACAGATTCCCTGAACCCTTTGGTGTGCCGTGAGATCATTAAGGCCTTTATCAGAACTTAGGGAGATCTTTGTCAGATCTAACTGACTCACTCTTTCACAAACCGTGGTGTTCAGCAGGAAGCGCCGGTTGTCCGATCAACATCACAATAAAAAGAGAGACACAGCCCTGGCGTTCAATCGACCCAGACCGGGAGCCTGCCGTTCCTGTATACCTTTACACACCACTGCTCTTACGATAGGGGGGCTGTCAGTAGGGAAACAAGCACCGTGACTTTCTATACGCTAAGCAAAGGGCAGATAGTCTAGTGGAAAAGGTTATTTCGCCACCCCTCAGTATCAAAAAGGTACTAGGTAGCCTTCCATCCCCACTGCCCGCCGTCCAACTGACCTTTGAGTGAGATGGCTAGCCCCTACCTGCTCTTTACTGACAGTATGTGCTAAATGACTGAATAGCAAAGGCAAGACCTGGGCCGTGTCTGCTGGGCCAGTACACTAATTGAGTGAGCAAAATACCTCTGGATATGGAGGCGCTCAGTTGCTCTAGAACCTGCTTATGTGTCCACAACGCAAGGATACCAAGTTTGTTTCTGACCTGTAATCATGTTAAAAATGATTCCCCAAGATCAACATGTGTCTGTTTTCATTGGCCCACCCATAAGAAGATGCCTGTAAGAAAACGATTCTGATCATGCATCAACATGTTTGGACCTGACAAAAGACAAATAATATGCAGCAGAAACAGTAAGCCCAAATGCACTTCCAGAGTTTCTTCATCTGGGACGATTTCTTCAGGAAATCAAGTGTTAATTATAAAGCCTCCAGAATAAGATTTGGGATAGTAGATCCAGGTGAACCAAGTGATCAAAATGCCAGAGGGATTTTCATGGTTGAGGAACAGCAGACACACCTTCTCAGAAAGCTTATCTGGGTGAAATGGAGGGGAGTAAAGGACCCACGCCCTGTTCAGAGGGAGGGACTATATGAGGCCAGGCCAGACCAAGGTGTTGCTCAACAGATCATTGCAACACTTGCCCTCTTCCCCCTGCAGCCCTCACCTCTGTTCAAAAAGTTCCTCATGTTTTCTCCAGAGATCAATTCGATTTCATTAAAAAAATATATTGATTCGGTTGCACTTTAGCGGAATGCGTTTTCAATTCTTCAGACACTTTTAGTTCAATATTTCTGAACAAAGGTGTACTGGTTGCAGTGGAATAAGTAGTGCAGGATTCACAGATATTATTCTTGAGAGTGGCATTGAGATAGGAGAAGGACTAACCATTTAACATCTAGTTTCACCAGCCATGTTATCCTATATCATGGTTAACAAACATGGTTGAATCGAGAAGTGAACTGGTATCTGGCAGTACCAAACAGATGGTAACAAAGAACGGTCTTAATGGCATACTTCATGCAGCGATGGTTCCCAGGTCGAGCCAATGGTCTCACAGAGAGTGAGGGGGCGGTGGTTGATCAATTATTATTGCTCAGGACTGGCAGTCAGTGTCCAGGTCACTCCCGGATCAATAACAATCAGTAATAATAAGGTCCCCATCACGTAGGCCTGTGGCACTCCCTCAAATGGCCGACCAATCAACAAGCTGGCCGCCTGAACTCATTGAGTCAGCGAGTGAGACAGAGTGAGACGGACTGAGCGCGTGCCAGGGGTGCGCACTGAGAAAATCTGCAGTCCTTGGCACAGTAGGGTGTTAATCACCGGAGAAAACTGCAGGACACACACCGGGCGACAGCCTTTCTGCTGACTGACTGAAAGAGAAACCAAACCCGGAGTGGCTAGGACAATCCGGTAGTCTTTGGTTCCAAGCCTCAATGCCATCAGAGGTATTAATGAGCTACTACACTCTAGCTCCTACCTACTCATTAATGACATTTATCTGAAGTCACTTTGAAATGAAATGAAAGAAACCGTCTGCTAAATGCCACTATAGTAATGGGTATCTATCCTCAGATGATGTTAAAAATGATTCCCCAGAGCCGTCTCCTTTGTTAGGAGACGGCTCTGTGGAGGTCGAGAGAGCTGGACAGAGGCGAGCTGAACTGCCAATCCAACAGATGTTTACAGGAAGTGGCTTTAGATAAAAGCGTCTTCTAAATAAATGTAATGTGTTAAGCAGATTGGAGCAGATACTTGTGCACATCCGCAAGGTTTAAAGCCTTCCTTGTGATCCGGTTAACACCATTGTTAACCGGCACATGCAGGGGCCAGGCCGTTTAATACATGGATGACCCTGGGCAAAGTATACATGCTCAGATGCGCAATATCGTTCGGATGTCTGAAATGTCTAATGGATGTCATTTTACGGTAGAACCTAGAGCATTCAGTCTGTGATGGGGAAATAAACGTGTACTGGCTCTGAAGTCGGGAAGTGCAGTTGTAGAATAGATCAGGAGTAGAACATAGCCGTGCCATGCAGCTCATTGTAGCTACCTTGTCTTACAATCGATAACAGACAGAACCAATCGATAACAGACAGAACCAAAGTGTTTGAGTGTGAGAGAGAGGAATGTAGAGTGGATTTCATTTTATCATGACAGAATGTTATTTGGAATCCGCAAAGTGACGCAAAATAACATCTGTTGTTACATAATGATATATATATTATTTAATAATGTTTCAAATAAATAACTTATGTATGACCACATTTACCAGGTTAACAACAGACGTTGCAGGAAGCCTCATCCCATCCACACACACAACTCTTCAAATAATCACATAAATAGGTCATCACAGAAATAAGGACAACCCCTCATTCAACCCTACCACACACACACACACACATACACACACTTTTAAATAATCCTTTTCGCACACACTAACGCCTCCTTAAAATCACTTTCTACCACACAAATTCCTCATCATCGCAAAAGCCACAAAATTCTAAAACTATGACCACCACACCACACTTTACTAATCACTACCATCACAGAAGCCCTCATCCAATCCACACACAGAGCAGAGGTTCTCATCCAATCAGCCCAGTCCACGCCTCCACACCATGTGCCCTATCAGAGCCCTGTTTCCACATTTATATGGATCTATATTCCTCCAGCTCAAGGTGACCGTCACTCACACACGCATTAATGCACGCACGCCTCCCCTCTGGAAATGAGGCGTCCTCTACAGTACATGATCGCCTCCACTCGATTCTGCTCGTGAAGTAGCAGTATTTCTACCAAATATTATAAACACACACACACACATTTCCATACATGACTTCACCATAGCAGTGTCAGAACAGAACCAAGGTTCAGAGAGAAATGGAACAGTCAGGGGTGAGAGCCAGGCAGCAAGGTGATAAACGACTCTCTGACTGACTGACTTTCCCTCTCTCTCTCTCTCATGAAAGGATGCTTGTGCGTCCCTGTAGGCACCGTTCAGGGCCGTCGTCATCACCCCCCCCATCCCCCAACTCGGCAGCCTTAGTCTCATTACAGCCGCTGTCAGGTCTGAGCTACGACTATAGCCTGAAACACACACACACACCACACACCACACACCACACACCACACACACACACACGGCTGTGTGAAACTTTTATCAGATGACCGTTAAAGCAAGGTCGTGTTGAGGCTAAATATGACTAAATACAGTGGACCGTCTTCACGAGAGAGAGCAATACATAGACAGTATAGAATAAGTATAGAATACTATACACCATTTGTTATTGGCTGGTGCTTCTATCAAAAGAGCGTGAATTCTGATACATGTCATTAAGGAGCAGACATGGGAATAATTTAGATTAATATTTTTCATTTGACCTCATCATTTCCAGCAGGTTACTGATAAATGAGTGATCAATCAATATAATTATCCTTGTTTCAATGATAAAAAATCTAAGCAAATGTCGCATGACCAGACTAACGGCTACATAGAGTAGAGTGAGGCATAGTGAAGTCAGCAGCCTACATTGGAATAAGAGCAGAGAATACATTACTTAATGCTACATAGCCAGTTCTGTCCAGCTCTATCCCAGCAGTCAAACATCACTGCACTCTGCCGGCAGAGAACGCAGAAGGAACTGGCAGTATGTATGTATGTATGTATGCATGTATGCATGTATGCATGTATGCATGTATGTATGTATGTATGTATGTATGTATGTATGTGTATGCATGTATATATGTATGCATGTGTGTATATACATACACACACACACACACACGCATGTGATTTTGTGTGCACGTGTGTGTATGTGTTTGTGTAATCAACAGTCCAAAGGCTAGGTTAATAACATGGGGCTGCTGTCAGGAATGGAGAGACTAAATTACAGCCCATGGGCACAGAGACAAAGAGCAGGGGAGACGGGCGGATCATCACAATGATTTGTACTGAACCATTGGTAATCATGTGCCTAGAAGCTTATGCCCTTTGGAAGGGAAGACATTTACTGGAGAATTGTCGGAAGAAGCCTCTTTTCTGAACTGGCCAGTGAAAGGGCTGTGGTACCCTATGGAGGTACAAAGTAAAGCAGGTACTAGGACACACCATCTGAAAGCAAAGGCACTTTGGACAAGCCGGTCTGACAAGTCCCTGAGAGCTGTGCTGAAGGGTGATCCGGAAGGGGTGGCAACGATGCTGTCTCTGTCTGACAACAGCTCAGGGATTTACACATGCTTTTACTGCAGTGCAGAGAGAGAGGAGAGCCGAGAGAGAGAGAGAGAGAGAGAGTAAGAGAGAGAGAGGGACGGAGGTAGAGGCAGAGAGGGAAGGGAGAGGGAGAGGGAAACGACCCCTTTCAGAACACACAGACAAAAAGGACTAGATACACTTCCCTGCATGTGATTCATACCAGCCGTGCACCCCTAGGAGCCACGAGAAAGGAGCTAGAATAGAAAAGCTGCAGCTAACAGCTGGTGAATGCACGGACCGAACCAGATGGAGAACAGGTCTTACATCTTGTTCTGGGTAAAAATAAAAAGATAACTCATGGATACAGTGACGCCATGCATCCATTCCACAGCATCTTACGTTGCTTGCACCCCCTCTACTGTCCCAGGGACAGACTGCCTCATTAATCACAGCTGCTGTTGCTTATGACTATGTCCATTAGAATATTTGCTCCCCGCCACAGCGAATAAACACCTGAGAATGTTCCAGTATCTTCAAAAAACAACGGTGCTTGCATTTCACGTACAAGCAGGATGTGAGAGGGTGGAGAGTGAGTTTAGATGCAGTTTAGTTTACAAAACCCCTTACCTAAGCGCAAGAGGCTAGGCACTTGGCAGGGGCCCGGGGGGTTTGGGTTTGGGCCCGAAGTTCTAAATGGGGGCTCTGGCTTTTTGGATTAGGGCCCGGGGGATTTGGGTTGGGGCCCAACGGTTTTAGGGTTGGGCAACACTCGCTCATACAATTGAAAAATGCACGTAAACAATGGGACAGAGTGCAACTGAACATCTTTTAGGTAATTGTTCTTCTAAGCCTGTTGTGCTTCCCGATGCATCACAACCCGTGATTCCAGGAACGCTTGGCTTGTCGCTGGTAACCCAAATGGAGCTGACGAGCCGTTGCTCTGAAGCTGCCTTGGTGGTCCTATTGTCCCTGCTGTAGAGAGAGAGACCTCTCATCTCTCTCAACTCGCTCCTTTGGTCCACTGACACAATGTTTTGAGAACCATCCCAGGGCTAGACAGAGCTCCTGTTCCTTCCGGAAGCTGAGTGTGTGCAGGTGCAAAACTCCTAGAAAGAACTCTAATGAAAAGGATTCAAGCTCTCGTGTGTGTGTGTGTGTGTGTGTGTGTGTGTGTGTGTGTGTGTGTGTGTGTGTGTGTGTGTGTGTGTGTGTGTGTGTGTGTGTGTGTGTGTGGTGTGTGTGTGTCCTCATTAAAAAACAGCTGACAGGGTTTCTTATGTTTATGAACAGGAAATCAGGTCACCTGGGAGATGGAAGTAAACATGGCTCTTAGCTACACATACAACCTGATACTGCATTATAATACATCGTCAGACACCATAATCCTGTCTGCAAAGACCCGGAAGTGAAACGAAGGGTGAAAATAATGAACACGGTAGCCTGTCCCATCGATGCATTCTCATGCCAGTTCTGCTCTTGGCTTGCAATAACGCTTGATGCATTTGATGCGAGACGGTTTCTCGTTTCATACCTAACAGAACATGTCTATCGGTATTGCATTTCCCCAACCCCACAATCCCCACAGGGAAAACTGCTTTTAGTTGTGGCTTCAGGGGAAGATCCACATATCCCACAGCAGTTAAACCCCTCACGCTACTCTTCCGCAAATGTGTTCACTCAGTAGCCTATCGCTACATTATTGCATTGCATATCACAATAACAATTAGACGAAAGTGCATATTTCCAACATTGCTTGTGTAGTTATGGAGAAATCCCACACAGGGTTCCTGCTTATAGAAAGATCGGTGTTAGAAAATATAACTTTGTTTGCAATAGAAAAAAGTACGCAGAATATTTTATAAATCCTGAAGAGCTGCTATTGTTTCGAGTTACCCTTCGGACCTTTAAACCA
This sequence comes from Gadus morhua, assembly GCF_902167405.1. Classification (NCBI taxonomy): domain Eukaryota; kingdom Metazoa; phylum Chordata; class Actinopteri; order Gadiformes; family Gadidae; genus Gadus; species Gadus morhua. The sequence goes on from NC_044050.1 coordinate 16,119,044, forward strand.
ACGTTGAATTGAAGATTGAACTCCAATCTCAACGACAGTTTATATCAATATACTCGACATACCTTGTGAAGTAACGTGGCCGGGCGAGTCGATCTACAAGCCGCATCAAACAGCTTAATACTTCCGAAAAGTCGGCTCCGGACTTTGGAGAACATTTGCGTCGAAGCCATCACTGAATCCCACTACAGTCAATGCGCGTGTCTTTGCATTGTCCGCGGTCGAATAACTATCGAAACTGATCTCAAGAGGTTTCAATGTCCCAGTTTCACGGAAGAGTAGCCTACTCAACGCCCCCGGTTCAGCGGTAAATATCAAAATTGACGAGATGAGAGGGAGACACAGCCCAGAGCGCCCTGGTGGCCAACAGTTCCTCACATTCCTCTTCCTTCACACATAAGACAGCTGCCAACCCTGTTCCCCTTCGTTTATGTCCAGTGTAGATGTGACTGTTAGGGTAACCAAGGAACTGTAGCCTATCGTGATTATGGAGCAGAAAGCCTTATTGAAATGCGTTCTTGGTTATTGTTATGGTTTTTGTTATTATTACTGGGACAGACGCAAGGGATAGGGGTGCGATTCGTACTGACAAGAGAGCGGAAAGGCGTGGAGACTGGAGAGTAGGCGTCCTCCCATTGTACGCGGAACGATAGGGAGGAGCTCTTCGGGAGCGCAGAGAAAAGTTGACGCTCGAACGTTAAGGCCAACGCCCTGTTCAGAGTGACCCAAGTGCAGCGGAATGCGTTCAGCGTTTCGTTTAACAACAATTAGTAGCCAGTGTTGTACAGCCTAGAGTAGCTTTATCAGTGCGGTTAGGTTTATTCCCTTTCCTTAAATAATGACACTTTATTGATTTAATTAATTAATTTATTCTCACATATAGAAAGTAGGCCTCATATAGAATGATACACATTGGTTTACTTGGTGTTTTTACTTAACATTAAGGGTCACGTACTACATATAGTCCTCTTAATATACACAACAGCTCATCTAAAATCTCCTAATTCATTGTGTACTGAAGCAGATTGATATGATATTGATATTGCTTTCAATTGGATAGCACCCATGGGACTGCCTTCTTTGTGCCCCTGCAGACTTGGGGTGTAAACCTCTCATTTTTTATTTATTTATTTATTGATGGACCAGCTGGCTCATGCATGGCTTAGCTGCCACATTCATGCATTTTCCCGGGTCTTATTGATTCTGCCCCTCTTTCACAGGGTGCTCGGGCGGAAAACATACTGCTATAGGTACCCCCCAACGGCCAGGCCAGGGAAAGTGTAATTAACATTACTCCACCGTCCTCTCAGTCCATGGCCCAAATTGCCTTCCTTCTAGCTAGCTCATAAGCTGAGCCCTGCGCCTTGTCCATCAGTTCTCAGGGTTAGGGTTATAGCTCTTTGGACTGACCCATCATTCCTACTTAAGAGACTGTCCACTGGTTATGTGAACCAGCCTTTTAGTTTGGCAGCATGAGAGCCTCCTTCACAGGAGAGCAGGCAGGAGGTAGCCCCAGCCCTATGTTGGCCTGAGGTCCTATGTTGACAGCAAAGCTGGGTTTCTGCAGTCTGACGCATTTTGGAGCGATGCAGGAGTCACTAGGGCAGGCTAATCAGTTATACAGGCTAACTGTGGCTTCCCGTAATCCTGTGGTGACCAGCATCTTATTGACTCCACCAAAGAACCCTTAAAGTGATGCCTATGGCTTCCTGCTGACCTAGTCGGTAAAGTCATCCAGGAATGAATTGGGAAGAGAGTTAAGAAGGTTACCTGAATTGTGGATGACTGCCGGAGATTGACTTGAATCGGATCTTGGCAAGAAGATTGCTGGGTGTTGGGCATGCCTTGAATGCTGGGGTGTGTGGCATTTCACTAAGGTCCCAGGGGATTTATTTAGTATGAGGTGTTCCACCTGCACAGGCGTGCAATAGATGTCGTAAGACACATTTAGTAATTGATGTGTGCAGTGGGTTCCCCCATTGCTTAATGATTTACCTTATTAAAACAGAGCTTACAGCAGTTCTTTGCAATCTGTGTGTAATACGATTTCCGTAATATACACCTGGCTGCTAAAGAATTGGTTTATAATACCAAAGTAACATAAACAGTTCCAGATAGAGGTGTCTCGGATGGTCTGTGACAGGTTTCTTGCACTATTACTGAGTGGAGGGACAACAGCTATAGTTTAGTTTGGTGACTTATAAAACAACCATGGTTTGGAATTAGTGACCAGTAAACCATTTCTGGCACAGAGGTTAGGGTTAGGGATAGCCTACATTACGTATTTTTGGAAAGCTCTTCTGTTCCCTACGTAAACCTACTGCAACTTCTTGTTGAGATGGCTTTCTATCTCTTCTGAAATTAACTGTCGCTGGAGAACATAAACGTAACAGAAAATATCTACTCCAAATAATAGAGACTATGCAAAGGAATTATTATTCAATGAGTTAAAAGTGCTTGCATTTCAATGGATCTGATGCTCTTTGCTTTCATTTGGTAGATGAATAGAGTCAGTCAGGGCGATTTAATAGATGTCTGCGATTATTATGAAATCTGGGGCAATTTGTCTGAAACCTCTCCCTTTGACAGCGATCCAGGATATACTATTCATCTGGCAGATGAAGCGTTGGCCTATACTGAAATCGTGCTAAGCTACACTTTTCCATCTCACTAGGTAATGTTTGCCCAGTTTGTTTCATCCTCTACAAACTCCAATGTCATTGCTCATTTGGGTGATGATTATTGTTTGGATCAATTCTGTTTGGTTTGCCACAATGATGCTAGGATATCACCTTGCATTCAGCTGGGAATAGTTTTCTTTATCTACAATGCTTTTGCTCTATTCATTCACTTGTTATGGTACTTTAAGGGAGATCAAATGGTAAGCTGACCTACTTGCTTTTTGAATATACATTCCAATTTAGAGATATATTAAAAGATGGGCTAGCTTCCCTTCCTTTAAGGGCTGGCGGCCCCATCTCCTTCCATAATGAGCCATAATAAATCAATCAAACTCAATTGTACTTTGTTAGCCCTACATTCACAGTTTCAAAGGGTCTCAAACGAAAAGAAACCATGACAGTACAGAAAAAGGATCAGGGATAGTAAGGACGGTAATAGGTAGGGGAAATGTGAGTTGCAAATACAAAACAAAGAATGGTGGCCCAAAAGCAAACATGTGGCTTCATGGGCTCTGGCTATATATAGGTTGAACCTGTTATGAAGGGTTGTTGTACATCACAGCTAACAATGAATAGCAAATGTACATCTAGCTTGTAAGACGTTTGCATTATTAGTTGATTATATAAATGCCTATGGGAAAGTGAGTGATCAATTATTTTATAGGCCTTGATAGACCTTCTTACTGTAAGAAGCCTACTGCTATAATTTTATATAATCTCTTAAAAATCTATTTTACAATGGTGAAGCTGTTGTGGTTTTGTTTTAGATTGGCTTGAGCATGGACTTGTTCGGTTTATGCATGAATTAGTGAAATACATGGTATTTAGGCCTAATGGTAAATACTCTTGGATATTTGGCTCCATCTTGTGGTAGGCCAAAATCGGATGAGCCTTAAATCACGCGTACAAAAACGGCCGCGCTAATATGCTTTTATAGGTCTCATTAAATAGTACATGAAATTGCTATTTTAAGTGTAATGAAGGGAAAGCTGCTAAACTAATAAGATTGCGACCGTCTGGTTTTTTTTTTCTGCTAGGACATCAAAGGCTTGTGGAAGATATTGGAATGCTCTTTGATTAATTGAAAGACATTGAGGAGAGGAGAGGAGGGAGAGTGGGAGTGAGGGAGGGAGGGGAGTTAACATAAACAGATCAGGACAGAAAAATGATGATGACAGCAACGTAGGCCTCTCAGTACCTGTGAGAGGCAGATCCTGTGATGCCTGTTTTGCGCCATCGGTGTTGTCATTCAACTAACCCCACCATGATCTACTGTCAGTTAAGTTAAGTTTCAAAGTATAAAGTGGTATTTTTATGTAGTATTACACAACTGATTTGGCTTTTCATATTTTAAACATTGTAAAAATGCTGTCATGCCAAGAAAGAGAATGAAAGGAGATGGAGAGAGCAGCCAGTGAGAGCAGCCAGGGGGGGGGGGGGGGGTCAACCTACGGACTTCAGTGAGGGTTTCATTCCGTCTCTACACGGCACCTCTCGACGAGCAGGTGTGCCTGCAGCCAGAGGGGGCGCCAAAATACCTATTCCCCACACAATGTTATGTCGTACTTCATTGATAACCGCTACGCAGCGCATGTGATTTGCCGACCCCCAAAAATATGCCGCCCCGGGCGGCTGCCCGGTTCACCCGTGCCTAAAACCGCCACTGGGTAGGACCTAAACCAATTTACACAATAGGAACTAGCCTACTTTGTTTCCCTTTTGCGACTTTGTATCAGAATCAACCAACGTAACATTTGGAGTCCCACAAGGTTCGATCTTAGGACCCTCTTTATTCAACATCTACATGCTCCCACTAGGGAAAATCATGTAAAATAACAATATTGACCATCATTGCTATGCTGATGAAACGCAAATCTATGTATCGCTATCACCAAATTACTATCGGCCCATAGATCTGATGTGCCAGTGCATTGAGCAAGTGAAAGACGGCATGTGCCGAAATTTCCTTCAACTAAATGAGGACAGAACAGAGATAATTGTATTTGGTGCTAAAACGGAAAGGCTTAAAGTAACCCAACGCCTTCACTCTTTGTCCCTGAAAACCTCAATCAAAGCCAGAAATCTAGGGGTTATCATGGATTCAGATTTACATCTTGACAGTCACATCAAATCAGTTACAAAATCTGCATATTATCACCTTAAAAATGTAGCAAGACTTAGAGGGCTCATGTCCACCGAAGACTAACAAAAACTTGTACATGCCTTTATCACTAGTAATCTTGATTACTGCAATAGTCTCCTTACAGGTCTCCCAAAACAAACTCTGAAGCTTCAGCTTGTTCAGAATCCTACTGCTAGAGTTCTTCTAACAAACACCAATTCTTAAATCGTTACATTGGCTTCCTGTAGGTCAGAGAATTGATTTTAAAATCATGTTGCTAACAAATATAAATCCCTGCATAGTTTAGGCCCAAAATATTTAACTGATATGCTTCCACTACATAAGCCTTCTAGAACACTAAGATCTTCTGAGACCAATCTGTTAATTATCCCCAGAGAGTAAACACAAAATATGGGAAAGCAGGATTGAGTTACTATGCAACAAATAGCTGGAATAAAATCCCTGAGGATTTAAGATTTACCCCAACTCTGAGCACCTTTAAAACAAGACTGAAGACTTTTATGTTTGCTTTAGCTTTCTGCTAAATCTTAAATATATTGCACTTTTTAAAAGGTTTTATAACTTTGCCTTTATTTTCTATTTTATTGCTAAAATGCATATGCAGCTCAGGAAATTCAAGCTGCCAACTTCCATGCTGGTGAATTTCTATACGGCCATCATCGAGTCCATCGTCACCTCCGCCATCATCACCTGGTTCCCCGCTGCAGCGGCCAAGGACAAGGCCAAGCTGCAGCGGGTGATACGCTCGGCGGAGAGGGTGATTGGATGCCCCTTGCCCCCCCTTTGGGCCCTGTTTAACAGCAGGGCTCTGGGGAGGGCCAGGAAGATAATGGCGGACCCAGCTCACCCAGGCCACGGTCTCTTCGCTCCGCTCCCTTCAGGCAGGAGGTTGCGGCCACTAAAGACTCTAAAAACTAGACATTTCGCACAGCTTCTTCCCCACGGCCATCCGACTCCTAAATGCACTGCCCCCCCCCCCCCCTGGTCTGTTGTACCCAATCACGTGAGCTCTCTGCACTTTGGCACTCTATATTTATTATATTATTTATTTACATTTGCAAT
>NC_044050.1:16127426-16134926 GCF_902167405.1 Gadus morhua
CCCTAACAAAAAGCAATGGGTATACGTTAGTTAACAACTTAATTCTTTGTATCTGTAAACTTTCCTCTTTTTTTGCAGATCTATTTTATGTAATCTGAAAAACATATTTGTTGTGACTGGCCTACTCAAATGATGACAATAGTCAATACTTCTATAAATATGTTTGAAATTGAAATGGTATGTTTAGATCCGAACTATAAACATACGGTTTGATTTTTGTTCACTGTACTTTCGTGCTTTTAGTTTGTGCAGTGCTGGTCAAGTAATCGGCAATGTTAGGTCACATCCACTAGAGGTCAGTGTTAGACCAAGACCTACTATTACGCTCCGCTCGCTCGTTTTGAGGAGAAGGGCTGAGGGTAATTTTGGATTCTGATGCATTTCTAATGCTTAATTATTGATGCGATCTTTGATTAACGTCATAAACAAATACAAATGGCAGAGTGTGGAGGGACCTTGGAGAATTCACAGTGCCAAAGAATGCTGTGAATTGAATATCCCTGGTGGTCTCACCAAATGTCCCACACTGTCACCAAACCTGTGGACAGCTTGGACCTCGGTTTCTCTCTGGCTTCTACTTTTCATCTATTTTTTTATATTTGAAAAGGGGCTAACTGACAGGATAATAAAAAAAAAATTGTGCCTAAAACACACATTTCTTACAATATGACAGCTTTTGGCCACCCGTTTCTACTATCACCTTTTATTTCTGAAATTGTGACAATTCATGGATATATTTAATGCCGGTGCTGCTCTGTAGGCAAACCACGACGGAAAAAAAGTCGCTGCTTCATCTCTTCTTTTTAGAATGAGTTAGAAATTTGTGCTTTTGGCACGAAAATAATAGAAATTACGTGTCCCAGATCACGAATGAATAGATTAAATGACGTGACGTGACAGTGTCACGTATTTCCGTGAGACTGGGTTGATAATGCATTAGTCTCTTCAAAACACTAGCTACTTAGGGTATAGACTGCATACGTCTCTTTAAAACCCTGCCACATACGATATAGACTGCATAATTCTCTTTGAAACCCTGCCATGAAGGATATAGACTGCATAAGTCTCTTTAAACCACTAGCCACAAAGAATATAGACTGCATTAGTCTCTTTAAATCACCAGCCACGTAGGATATAGACTGCGTTGGTCTCTTCAAACCACCAGCCACGTAGGATATAGACTGCATAAGTCCCTTTGAGAGTTTAAAAGCAACATTGAACTTCTCCTAAAAGTTTTGATTTCTGGGGCGTGGATTTCTTAGGCCTAGTCATGTGGAAAAATATAAATGTTGCCGGGGACCAAAAACAAGTAAAGGTAAAAAAAAACAGCGATCTCCCTGGTTTGCGTTTCTATGGGGAATGGTTCATCCAGCGATGTCGGAGGGGTCCACACGGCTAGCGTTATCCAGCTAGCGTCGAGTAACACACACAGCCTTTCATGCTGCGGTCGTCTGGGAACGGGATAGAGAGGGCCGGTAGTGAGGGGATGTGTCTGACTGTGCTCAGTGTAAACACACTGCGTGTATTTTTGTAGACATCGTAGACTTCGTCTAATCTAGGAGTTACATCAAAGCCCCCTGTGCCTCCTCTTCTTCGGCTAAACTCTTCACTTGGATACGTGCCTTCGGGGGATTCTCAGGATTGGGAAAAAAAAGAAGAAGAAAAGATCGAGGAGAACCAACAAATACAACAAATAAATAACATGTTTATTTGCTTTTATCTTTCTCAGAACTGTTTATTCTTTACAAATTAGCGTTTGGAGAGGAAGAGAGTATCGCTTTGTACACCGATAGATTCAAAAGGACACTTAAATAAACGGAGAGAACCGTCCCTGAAAGCAGAGAGAGAGAGAGAGAGAGAGAGAGAGAGAGAGAGAGAGAGAGAGAGAGAGAGAGAGAGAGAGAGAGAGAGAGAGAGAGAGAGAGAGAGAGAGAGAGAGAGAGAGAGAGAGAGGGAGAGAGAGAGGAGAGAGAGAGAGAGAGAGAGAGAGAGAGAGAGAGAGAGAGAGAGAGAGAGAGAGAGAGAGAGAGAGAGAGAGTGACCTCTCCCCGACAGAGTCGCCAGTCTCAGAGACATGACGTTTGGGATGGCAGGCGTGGCAAAGGGTTCCAGGAGATGTCAGCTAACATCAGATTAACAAATGGCTTGTATCAGGCTGCTTTTGATCCATTTTTCATGGTAAAGGGGAGTGGTGGTGGCGGTGGTGGTGGTTGGTTGGTCTCTCATGGATGCTGGGGGACGAGGGGGCCGGGGCCCCGACTCTGGGCTGTAAACAGGCTCATCGCGGGACGGGAGCCTTGCCGCGAGGATAGAGAGCCGAGGCCCGAAGAGATTTAAGAGAGTTCTGAAGCCTGGTTGGTGAATAATAGAACAAAGTGAGGACTAGTCTTCAGAGCATCCACTGCTCTTCTAAGTCCCAACATGCTATGGAAATGTGTGTGTGCATATTTATCCATGTAGTGTGTGTGTGTGTGTGTGTGTGTGTGTGTGTGTGTGTGTGTGTGTGTGTGTGTGTGTGTGTGTGTGCGTGCGTGTGTGCGTGCGTGCGTGTGTGCGTGTGTGTGTGTGTGTGCGTGTGTGTGTGTGCGTGCGTGTGTGCGTGTGTGTGTGTGTGTGTGTGCATTGAGAACCCCTGACACCATTACACAAGTAACGTTCACCTTTTCCCACTAATCGATTGAAACTCGAGCAACAACATCGCTGCACCATTATAACCTAAACACAAAGCCTTACCAAACCTGCACAATCGACTAACCTTTCAATGACGAAACACGCAATCATCCTCCCAAACACCCCCTCCCCCTTTGTCTTTCTTTTTATTTCACTTCATGAAAAATTCACCAAAGCCACCTTTCCCCTCCCCCATTCTCCCTTCATCACCCCTGCATCTTCCCTGGCACTGCACGCTCAGAAGTGACGTACAGTAAAGGAGTGCGGTAAGGAATATTCAAAGCAAGTCCCACGGGCGCTCTTTCCCCCTCTCTCACTCCTCTCTCTATTTCTCTCTCACATGGGGTTCTCCCCCCTTTTTTTTAACCGTTCATCGCCGCTGTGAAATCCAAACTCGTTGGATGTCACACGCGCCGATTGAAGTTGAGAAGCGCGCTCTGGTTGCCTGGCCGGGCGATAGTGCAACTTCATTAGAGCTGTCAGTCAGGCCCGGGACAGGGCCGCGGGGCTACCCTCAGGGCCCAATCAATGTTGGGGTCCCCAGGAAGGAGCCATCACGTCCCTCATAAGAGGAGAGGAGTGAACCAGCAGCAGCAGCAGCATCGGCCCAAAACCAGCACCACCAACAACGCCCACCAGCGCCCCGTCTTTGTCGCTCATCTGCTGTGGATCAGACGATCAGTAGAAAGGGCTCCACATACCGCTGGGGTCTCCTGAGAGCTCGACGCAAAAGCTGTCATCCCTCATTTTACATCACTGACTTTTAGAAGCGGAGGGGATATGGACGTGCGTTCTGTGAAGATTTTCTGTGTGTCGGTGATGCTTAAGGACTCAGATGTTACAGTTCATTTACATCTCTTGTACAAGTTGTCGGGCCTCGAAAAAAAGATCATTTCTCCCGGAGGTCGGTTTGGGAAACTTTGTTGTTGTTTTTTTGCAGGGGGGGGGGGGGGGGGATTTATTTGCATCACTTCAGTTTCCTCCCACTTCCAATCACAATGAGTCCATGATGCAAGCTAAACATACGAGCCGGTAGGCGCTCTTCTGGCCAACAATCCAGAGCCGCTGGAACAATGCGATCTCCCCGCAACATCACGGTCGCATTTCAAATACAGGAGCAACAAAACCCAAACAAAACAAAAAAAGGGAGCATGTCTTTGAAGAGGCCAGAACGCTCAAACTGCCAGAGTTCCTTTCAACAATATACACCGTGCAATATTCTCAGCACCGGCATGTTATTCAGAAGGGGACATCCAAATATTTGGAGAGAAGGAGGAGAGATGAAACGGCAGCAGAACAATGGACTTTGGATCTGTGTTATGGCGGTGCACCTCGCCCCCCCGGCTCTTTGTAGTGGCCGTGTCCCCAGGTTGTCCGCTCCCCCCCTCCCTCCCCCGCCCCCAGCCATCCCTCCCCCCCCACCCACAGCTTGTTCCGAGCCCAGGTGGGACCTGGACCCTATGTCCCCACAAACCCCCTTTCTCTCCTCCCCACCCCCTGTCTGTCTTAAACACACCTGCTCCATCAGTGACACGCGGACAAATAGAGACACAGGTGTAGACACACGTGCACGCATGAATGAAAACGCACGCACACTTAGATGAGCCACACACACACAACCAAATATACACAAGCATGCACCCCGACTCACACACACAAACACACCACACACACACACACACACACACACACACACACACACCACACACACACACCAACACACACACACACAACACACAGGATCAATGTTATGAACACATACACACGTAGTGTGCAATTTATCTAGCTAACGTTCGACAGTATTTACGGTAAAAAGAGTTTGGGCTACATAAAGTGTAGATTTCCTACAGCAATATATGCTACTTTCATACATATTCATCAACATTATATATTATTAAGGTATGCACAATCAGCCCTGTCAAGAGGTGTAGATATCTAAAGAAGCATAAAAGATGAGCTAAATTTATTCAGACAATTTCTCTTAAAATAAGTGGTAGAAAAAATCTCTTAGAAGCATACAAAGACACAATTCTAGAGGGTTTGAAGGAAAAGGCGCAATGTTATGTCCTTTGGAATGCCAATGCGTCCTCCAAAAACCTGAAGAATGTAATTCCAAACATTAATTCATCCACCTCAATCAATCGTGATGCTGCTTACATGAGCCATCACGCAGTACCAAAACATACACCTAATGTCACTGTGATTCCCCAAACACAGAAATTAGTCAAATGAACATAAAGTAATGTTTAGGTTTCACCTTCCACCCATTAAAACGGGGGGGGGGGGGGGGGGGGGGGGGATCCCCATTGGATACTGCTGAGTGGACCCCCGTTTGTTGGCCATAATCTTCATTGTATTGTGTAACTGTGGGTTGTTGGAAAGCTAACCTCATCCTGCCTGGAAATGGACTCCAGGGTTCACTGGTTCGCTGGCTAAACTCTTCCTACACCCTTCGTTTGACTTTCATTAGCCTTTTTGGGGGGTAGTGGTGGGTGTGTGTGTGTGCGGTTGGTCAGTTTGTAGGGGCAGTGTCTGGGTAGTAATCCCTGATGATCGGTCCTAATCTGTCTCAGATAGGATGTAGAAGGCAACGGGAGGTGGAGAGGGGAGTGGGGATTAAAGTGCGTCTTCTGTATTAACTCACCAGCCTTATCTCTTGAACACGCACTGCAGAAATAGCTTGGCTTATGCACGGGTATGGTGTGGTGTGAAAGATTGTTCACTGAGTGTGTGTGTGTGTGTGTGTGTCTGCGTGTGCATGTGATTGCGTTGGTGTGTGTGTGTGTGTGTGTGTGTGTGTGTGTGTGTGTGTGTGTGTGTGTGTGTGTGTGTGTTTGTGTGTGTGTGTGTGTGTGTGTGTGTGTGTGTGTGTGTGTGTGTGTGTGTATACGTATGCGTTTATGGGTGTTTAAGTGTCAGTGTATGGGTGTCTGTGTGTGTGTGTGTGTTATGTGTCTGCGTGTCTCACTGATAGCTTCTCTTAGTTCATGCTAGCCCTAAAGGGCAGGGTAGTGTGTGTTGGTCTATTGTATCAACAAAACCCTGCCCAGTGAACCCTGTCCACCCAGTACTGCTGGAGCTCACAACACAATGGCAGTCTCCCTTGTCCCTACTTGGTCCCTACAAGGTTCATGGGTGCAATGACCGGGCACATACAGAAGTAATCTGCATTGTCAAAGATCATGGGAAATGGTATAACAAAGTCATTTTTAAGTGATAGTCCCTTGTGTAAACCATCTTGTGCAAATATTGTTTTTGCGTTTATCGTAGAGGAAAGATACATTTGTTGTTGTTGTGGATGCAAGTCAAACTCATCGCATGTGCTGAGTGGCAGCCTGGCTGGGAGCCTAAGGTACCCAGAACCCGAGCAAACACACGTCCTCAGACACACACCCCCTCACACACACACACACGTCCTCACAGTCAACCTCACACACACACACACATACACACACAACACACACACACACACACACACACACACCACACACACACACACACACACACACACACACACACACACACACACACACACACACACACACACACACACCAAACACACACACGCCCTCACACATTCCCCCTCACACACATACACACACGTCCTCACACACTCCCCCTCACACACACACACGTCCTCACACTCATCCTCACAAACACACACGTCCTCACACTCATCCTCACACACACACACGTCCTCACACTCATCCTCAGACACACGCATCCTCACACACACTCTTCTTGACACACTGGCACATAGGTAGAGACAGACAGACAGATGAAGGCAGGCAGGCACACAGACACAGACCTATAGGTAGATAGAGAGATAGTTAGATAAATAGATAGACACAAGGACAAATAATACAGATGGACACACAGGCACACGGACAGACAACTCAGAGACACAGGAAGCAACTGACTCAGACTGAGAACACTCTCCAACATGTTTTCCGATGGAGACGCTACGATTGATTCGTTGATTGATCCAGGCTGTATGACACTGTGCTACACAAACACTTGTGGGACTCGTCACCTTCTCCCACACCTCCATCACTGTCTCAAGCCTCCGCCTTCCCCCCAACCCACCCTTCAGTCTCCTGTCACGGGGGGTCACCCTCTGAGAGAGAGAGAGCGAGGGAGAGAGGGAGAGGGAGAGAGGGATGGGTTGAGAGAGGGAGAGAGGAGGGAGGGGGTGAAAGAGGAAGAGAGGGAGGGGGTGAGAGGGAGAGGGAGAGAGATGTGTGGATGCAGTTGTGTTTATGTTTGGGAGATTAGCAATGATGAAAGAATGCCTTTTCATGTCTGGTTGGGCCCCTGCCCAACGCCCCACCGTCTCACAACACACACGCACACACACACCACACACACACACACACACACACACACACACACACACACACACACACACACACACACACACACACACACACACACACACACACACGGATACATACACACAGTCACATACAATGCTATATTTTGAGCTGGTCTGTAGGGATTCCACTGTTTACAGATCATACGTCTATGCTACAGATACATCGCCATGGCAACGGCCCTGTCCTCCCTGTCATTGGACACAGAGACATGACAGAGTAATGCAGTTAAGCTAAGTATTACTCACACTTTAGCCTTATCTTAACCTTACCCCATCTTTAGCCTTCAACATCTGCCGGTAATATCAATGTTGCTTTGAACAAAATTGCTCTAATGCACAGTAAGTGATAATACATTTTCTCGTAGCTGCAAGTCATAAGGCGGATAGTTTGTAAATACAGGACGTCTGAAACACTTTGTTAAAAAAAAGAAGGATTTGGTCTGTATTTCTGTCTC
>NC_044050.1:16139926-16142426 GCF_902167405.1 Gadus morhua
TGAATAACATTAATTTCATTATTCATGGTCATTTAATTTATTCATAATCTGTGTTACCACAGCTCATTATTTTTTAAAGCCTCTTAAATGTTGCGAGTTGTCAGTTGTCAGTTTTGCAGTTAGTTCAGAGTTGTTCTAAGATCTATGTCTGCTCTTCGGAAACAACTGAGCAGGCTAGCCCGTGCTTCTTCTACGACATTTCTGCTTCCTTCCAATCGGCGAGTCTTAACTAGGTTTGTCTGTGTGTCTGAATCCTTATATGCAGTGGCAGCCTATTGCATCCTTAACATTAAGATCCAAACTACTTCACATTTCCTGTTTTCAGTTTTGCTGTTATCACCGAATCTCTTCTAACTTGAAGCGTGGCAGGAAAGGGTAGTATCTGTTCAACTACCACGAAAGACACAGGGTTCAATCCCTGATGTCCCAAGCCCAAGCGGTAGGCATCCTCGAGAACGACACCCTAACCAACACCTGTACCTTAATGACAAGTATTGGAATTCACTGCGAGCTGCTTCGGGATAACGGCAGCGAGTAGAGAGTCGGCCCAGGCGGTGTGTTGCCTGACAGGAGGTCCCCGTTCTGGCCACCCTGCCAGGCTGCTGGGGCGTCTCTACGGGGGTAGACGACACAACATTGAGACTCTTTATCGAGAACAGATCTCAGGGATTTCGCACACAGTGCTTCAGACCTCTTCTCTCAAATCCAGAGCGAGGGAGGGGTCGTAAATCAAAGCAGGTGGTCCCCCCCCCCCCCCCCCCCCCCCCCCCCCCCACCCCCCCCCCCCCCCCCCCTCCACCCACACACACACACACACACACACACACACACACACACACACACACACACACACACACACACACACACACACACACACACACACACACACACACACACACACACACACAGCACACACAATTACACAGGACGAAGAGCTGCAGGGGCAGGGAGCTGATAAAGTGCATCTGTAATCAACTATGGGTCCCTATCAAAGGCAGAGTTCAATAACTCCTCCACCTGAGTTTAAGTAGCACAGCGGCTCAAGAAAAAAATGAAAGAAAGTGGGGTGTGTGTGCTGGTGTGCTATGTCTGTGAGTGTGTGTGTGTGCTTGTGTGTTCTTGGTTTTGTGTATGTGTGAGTTGTGTGTGTGTGTTTGTGTGTGTGCGGTGTGTGCATGTGTTTGTGTGCGTTGGAACTGCAGGGATCTATGGGGGGCCAGGCATGATTCTGCCCGTGGACATGCGTTTGTATCGTATTCAAAGACACTGCGAGTCGTGTTCAGACAACATGCTTGGAGGGGGAAATCCCCGTACCCACCCTTATCCCTCTGACGCCCTCAGCTCACACCCCCGCCTCGCTCCCTCTCCTCTCTCTATCCCTCACTCTCGCTATCTGTATCTCTCCACTCCTCCATCTCTCCTCGCTCTGTCCTCTCCTCTCCTCTCCTTCTCTCTCTCTCTCTTCTCTCTCTGTCTCTCACTCCCTCCATCTTACTCTCTCTCTCTCTCTCTCTCCTCTCTCTCTCTCTCTCTCTCTCTCTCTCTCTCTCTCTCTCTCTCTCTGTCTCTCACTCATCTTATCTCTCTCTCTCTCTCTCTCTCTCTCTCTCTCTCTCCTGTCTCTCACTCCCTCCATTTACTCTCTCTCTCTCTCTCTTCTCTCCTCTCTCTCTCTCCTCTCTCTCCTCTCTTTCTCTCTCTCTCTCTCTCTCTCCTCTACTCCCCTCTCTCTCTCTCTCTCTGTTCTCTCTCTCTCTCTCTCTCTCTCTCTCTCTCTCTCTCTCTCTCTCTCTCTCTCTCTCTCTTCCTCTCTCTCAGAGGAGTTTGTTCTCTACCTCTCATCCCTGGTTTCTTATGTTGATATGAATCCTCCCGCTAGATCTCTTCATGTGTGTGTGTTTTGTCGTGTATAATGTGTGTGTGTGTGTTGTTGTGTGTGTGTGTGTGTGTGTGTGTGTGTGGTGTGTGTGTGTGTGTGTGTGTGTTTTGCTTCACTCTCTTCACTGGTATAATTCTGATGATCTCAAACACTGACGACAGACGGCATCATATGCAGGCTTAAAGCTCCAACGCACTAGTATGCAAAAGATCGAGTGACATGCTGTACAAAAACATGCATATCAATGACACGTAATAAGTCAGAAGTTAAATGATTCCCTCTCGTCCCAGTACCACCTCTGACTGACAGAAGCAGAGCAGGTCTATAGCCCAGAGAGATGATCCGGTCCAGTGGGCGAATGAAGGATACCCCGATGCAGCTCCTAGATGAGAGGACCTTTCCTTTGATCTCCCCACACAATCCATAGAAAACAACCTTTATTTGTGGGGTGTGTGTGTGTGGATGTGTGTGCGCATGTCTATGTGTGTGTGAGTGACTGTGTGTGTGTGTGTGTGTGTGTGTGTGTGTGTGTGTGTGTGTTGTGTGTGTGTGTGTGTGTGTGTGTGTGTGTGTGTGTGTGTGTGTGTGTGTGTGTCTGTGCAAGCACACTGTATTGTTTGC
>NC_044050.1:16147426-16152426 GCF_902167405.1 Gadus morhua
CACACACACACACACACACACACACACACACACACACACACACACACACACACACACACACACACACGACTCCCAGAAAGGGGAATAATTCCCCAGCCCACATGAAAGCGGGAGGCGGTGGGCACGCTGCCAGGACCCGCTACCTGGAGACCGCCAGGCCGCACCTTGGGTTGGGGCCGGGGGGAAGGGGTGCAGACTGATGTGTGTATCTGTGTGTGTGAGTATTACCACATCATCCACCCCCCACACACACACACACACACACACATCACACACACACACACACACACACACACACTCCCCCCGAGCCACGTATACGCTCTCCCAGCGTGCCGCTGCAGTCTGCAATTAATCTCTCCGACATCAGGTCTCCCCCTGGGGGGGAGGGGGGGGGGGGGGGGGGAGAGAGAGAAGGGGGAGAGTGCTTCTCTACTCCTGCTGCTATTGATCTCATCCTCGGCGTGTGGGGGGGGGGCCTCACCTCGTCTGGGAGGTGTGAGCGTTGTGAACAGATTCTGATTCCATTGGTTCCGGTGGTTCGGATGGAATCGTTCGGTTCAGTCTGGATCTATGATAAAGTTTTAGTGATAAAATGTCAACACGAAAAGTTGTCCTGTCGGAAGACTGAACTATTTGCGCAGAAGTGTGTAGTTAAGATGTGTCATAACATGTGATTACATATTCACTTACAGTTATAATTATTGGATTTATTTCTAGAGAATAGAATCAAGGCGAAGACGGTTGGAACCCAGGGTCCAATAAGTGCAAACAAGGTGAACAAAGTGAGAACAAGAGACGCTAATGAAGAGCGGGTAAGCAGCTTTAGCCAGCTAGCCTCCTCTGACTTCCTTTATGTCTCTAGAGATGCTGCTGATTCAAGGCTTTTAAAGTCCCTCATTACCTTGATTCAACAACAACAGTCTTTGAAATGAACACGGTCTGGGACAGGATAGCCCCCTGGAACAGCACTCATCCTTTACCTGTTTAACTCAGTGAAAACATTTGATGTATTATGTAAACATGATCGTCTTGTAGTAAGTGCACCAGCAGTGAACCAGCAGTGCACAGACACGCGAATAAAATGGTTGTGGTTACCGGTAGATCAAGAGTGCAGAATTAGACGTTAACATTTCTGCCATTTATTTTTTAATCCACACATATTTTATTATTCATTAGTGACACTACTATTTCCTGATTAGGATGCATATGTACCTAAGAGTTAACACATGACTCTTAACATCACAATAATCCCCCTTATCCTGCCTCGACAAAGTCTATGCAATACTTTGACTAACTGACTTCTGATTCTGATTGTTCATACAGATGCTATAAATTAAACCTATAGACAAACAAAATGGCTGATTAATCCCCTAGTCTACACATTAAGGCTTGCTTGAAAGCCTATTTTCCCACACGGAGAGAGTTGGGCGCCCTTTACCTCATAGCCGAAGAGCTACTCTCAGTCGCTGTCGTCGATGACGTGTTCAGTCTTCCACTTCGTCATTTAACGTCACGCCGCCGCGCCGGTCCACACAGACGCCAAGGCGGCGGTTTAGCCCCTCCCACGCCAGGGTGGAGCCTGATCTGGTTCCACGAGATGGGAGGGGGGGGGGTGATGGAGGAGCTTTATACAGTCCTAATGAATGTCGTCTGAGAAGAAGAGGAGTGTGTGTGTGTGTGTGTGTGTGTGTGTGTGTGTCGGAGGGGTGTATAGTGGTGGTGGGGGCTGCTTATCTTTAGCCCCTCTGCCATGTTGCTCTTAATTAAAACTACTATCAGTTCCTTTGAAGTTAATAATGAGCCAGTTTGGTTATGCGGAGGTAGAGGGAGGGGTGGGGGGGAGGAGAGGGGAGGGGAGGCTAGGTTTGATATTTATGGAACGACTTCTCCTCCTCTGATTCCTTGCGTTATATTCCCCCCCCCCCCCCATGTGCATGTATGATGTAGAGATTCTCAAGGCAATGTGGGGTGTTGTTGTAGCTGTTGTAGGTGTTGTTGCGTTTTGTCGTTTCAGAGAAGACAAGGCAGACTAGGGATGATGTCGACGAGGCAGCGCATGGAAAACGATCATCCTACCGGTGATAATAACGATGATAATAGAATCTGTTGGACTTAGACTCATGCCTCATTACAGCACGGGGACGGCCTTCATGTTATCTCCGGCTGCTGTTCAGGGGTGGAGCCGAACGCTCTCTCTCCTGGGCCCGGGCGAACCTCGCTCTCCCCTTTCTGGCGCTCGCTCCCCTTTGCTCCTGCTCGCACAGGCCTTTCAGATTACAGTCAAACATTACAGCCTGTGACCAATCTCCAATTAACCAAATGTTGTGGGGAGGCTGCGCTATCTCCCCTCGGCTCCCTTCATCTTCCTCTAATGCTCCTCTTTTCAACCAGCGCTGCAATATTCTCGCGCCGGTCGGGACTAAAATATTGTTCTTCCTCCTAAAGCATTTCTCCCTTCGTTTTTTTCTCAACACTTGTCAGCCAATCGAAGCTTAACCCAAATAAATCAATCACCAGCAGTTAATGTATTCTCTGGATCAGAATAGTATTAATTAAACCTCAAAATGATACGAGTAGAATCTCCCGGAAACGGTTTGAAGTGTTTATCTGAGGCATTTCCACAGATAAATATGGTTAATGTGGATGTTTTTCAAAAGGCAGCATCATTACACAACAACACGAATGAGTGGTGCATCCTTTCGTATATCTGTGTGTGTGTGTGTGTGTCTAGGTGGATGACGGTGCTATCCGTGTGGTGTGTGGTGGGTTTATTGTGATGCTAATGTCGCCCCCACATTGTCCTCACGCCGTCATTCGCTAAAATCCTAATGACAATTAATTAGCGTCTACAATGTTTGTTGTCTCTCTCCCTGCCTCGTGAAAAACATAAGGACTACATTTCACATCAATCTCTGCTACCAGCAACTGCGCACGAAAACAAAAACACACACACACACCATCAGGACAAAGACATACGCTCCATGATGGCATGAAGAAGGCCTTGAGTGTTTAGACGTCCACCGTAAAGCAGTAACACAGAGGCCTATCGGCTGGTAACATATTCTGCTGTAGGTTCTTGTTCTCCAGCGCCTCTCTCCACACCGTTGTGAAGAGGATGTACTCTGCTCTTTACTCCCGGTTCCACACCGCGCCGTCACACTGGAGAGACGGAGCAGGGAGATAACCGAGTGGATCAGCTTTATGTTCCCACGTACCTAATCCCTCAAATACTGCGTTCTAAAGTTTGCCGTCTCTCCTTTTTATGGGGATACAGAAGCCAGAAGTCAGTACAGGATGGACATGACACTACGCACAGCGTTGGGTTTCATTGTACTTCATGTATGTCTTTTTTTTGTGAAGAGGGTCAAGTTCAAACGCACCTGGGAAGTGTGAATGTTGTCAGCAGGGTTTCCGTTGGGTCTCACTGCCGGTTGGGTGGATAGAAAAACTATTTAGCAAATGGAGAAAACGTTAGATTGTCAATCACTTTCAATGGCTTTCAATCTTATTTACGCAATAAAAATATTTATGTTGCATATATTTTGCAGATGCTTTTATCTGCGAATTACAGGGCATCTAGATATATGACATTAAGGAGCAGGTAGGGGTGTGGCATTTGACTCAAGGATAGCTAGGTAGACTGCAAACCATGGGGATCAAACCCAGTACATTTTGCTTGGAGCCAAATACCCAATCCTCCAGTCAAAATACTCTGTTCTTTGACCGCAGATTCCTATCAGAACTGTGTATAACACAACACTTACTTGTACGGTACGTCCACCACGCAAACAAGCAGCACAAAAAAATCCCTTAAAATAAGTGAACCTACTTGAAAAATCGAGGAAAAGCTAAACAAAAAAAAGGGAGTAATATTAATGAAATCTCAAGGGCCACGCCTCCAACAACCAGCGGCTCTGCCATTAGTGGCTACATGCAGCACAGGGGGCTGTAAATTGCCTTCTGCTTGCTCCAGAGGCATAATTCCCTGGCAGGCAGCGCATCGGGGGGGAGAAAATGCATCTGCAAGGACGCAGAAGTCCTCTTCAGGTCTGAACCTTTGATCCTAAAGAGACCTCCATCTTTCTTTTAGCCCTCGGGTCCTGGCATCAGCGTAATTGAAGATCATTACGGAACCACAATGCAACCCTCTCAGCGATGGCCTGCGTAATGGAAATGCATTGTGAGGCGCAAATGGAAGCGGAGAGGTAGTGGCGTGGAGAGGGGTCGTGTTCCAAATTGAAATGAAGTGGAAGGGGTCCCTCCGTCTGCGGCGCCATTGGTTAGCCAAGGAGCCCCAACAGGGGAAGATTATTTGCTTACATTTTGTGGCTCCTTCCACAACTGTTTTTTTTTTTTGGTTTTGTTTTGTTTTGGCTGAAGTGGGTTGGGATGGAAGAGGTGGGGGGGGGGGGGGGGGGAGGGGGCGAACAGGGAGGAGGGGAGAGGGTGATTGGGTGAGGGTGGGGAGGGTTGAAGGGGGGGGGATGGGTGTTGGGGGGCCGTCTACGCACTTCAAAAGAATTTGTAACAAACCTAATTCATCTGAAGCGTAGGATGAGCTGGTAAGAAAGATGAAAGATGAAAGTCAGTTGGCATGGAAACAGAAAGCACACACAAAAGGGCTGCCTTTGCTGCGCCACGCATTTCTGCGGGGAGGCAGCCAAAGAGGTTCTGAGTGCTGTTGTGACCTTCCACGGAAAATTAGCCAATTATGACAAACTATTGTTCTCAATTTCCACTGTTTTCATAAAGCCACTTATTTATTTATTTTGAATTTATTGATATGTATTTTTATGTTGATTTTGTTTTTATTCAAAGAGTGCAAGTCCCCTGGATTTATTACCGATGATATAAATGTTGTGAAGAAGCGCATTCTAATTTGAGAAACATAGCGTTTAGGTGACTTACCTTTTCACGTCTGTTCTTTCTCCCATCCACCACTCTCATTCTTTATCTTTCTTTCAATTATTTTTTTATAAATCTCAGTAGCTGAAGCTATT
>NC_044050.1:16159926-16162426 GCF_902167405.1 Gadus morhua
TGTTGATCCAGCCCCTCGTCCCGACATTGTTCATCACCAATTACACAAAGCCCCCCCGGCTGTGGCTGGGCCGCATCGCGCCACGCACCCCCATTCACATGCAGATGTTATTAAACCCTCCGTCTACTGCCTGTGTTTGGGCTCCGTTTGTTTCTTTTTGTTTTCCCCCATTTTGTTTAGTTCCCCCCCACCTCTTCTATAAGCCCCGCCCCTTTCAAAAGCCCCCCCCCCCCCCCCCCCCCTCCACCACTCAGCACCAGCAGCGATCCTGTTGCTGCCTTCTTCGTCTTTTGCCTTCACCGCCAATTACCTCCTATAGGAAGACAGTGTTGCCAGATTGGGGACAGAGCAGGGATGTTAATTGGTCACATCTCTCTGTGTATCCAACCGCTCGCTTCTTCTCCTGCTCGGCCGCGTGTGTGTGATGACGGCCGATAAATATTTGATTGCGTTTTTGGCGCTCCGAGGGCGCACGCAAGCGCACACACACACACACACACACACACACGCACACGTGTGCACACACAAACACAGACGCAGGCTCGCACATACATATGCACACCCACGCACACACACCCACACACACACATGCAAAAATGCGCACCCACACACACACACACATGCACACACGAACGCACGGACCACAGACAGACAGACGTACAGACGCACAGACGAGGCCATAAGCGCGCACACACACGCAAACAGATGGAAGAGCTTGGTTCTCCATCAGCTGGATCCTATCTCCCACTTCTCGTTCACGGTCATTCCTCCATTCATCCCCCCTTCTCTCCCTCGGCTGGTCTAGGCAGGGGGTCTGTTTCATCACATAGAGAATGCATTCTCTCTATCACAACCCCCCCCCCCCCCTTTACGACAAGCAGAGCATCGGCGCAACATAACGCAACGCGCTGCAACTCCCATCACCTGTTTCATTATCGCTTCGTTGTCGCAGTGACAAAAAATAAAGGGGGGCGGGAACAACAATCGTCCCCCCACCCCCCCGATCGACGAGTCCTCAACGCCGTCCTGGCGGTGGTGGACGAGCCACGCGGCCATCCCCCAGGGAGGGGGGGGGGGGGGGGCCTGCCTAGCTTGGCGCTGGAGGCGGTGGTAGGGGCCATGGGTGGGTCTGGGTCAGGGGGGTTGGGCTGTGGGAGGAGGGGTGGACGGGTGTGGGGGCTGGGTTTGGGTGGGGGGTCGGGATGAGCCTGGCTGGGGTGGGTGTGAGGCCTGGTGGGCCGGGGTTGAGCCTGGGTGGGGCGGGGGGGTGCAGGGGTGAAGCGCTAGGTTGGGATGGGGGTGAGGGCTAGGTTGGGATGGGGGTGAGGGCTAGGTTGGGGGGGGGTGGGGTTTGTGGGGGAGGCTCGGTTGGGGTGGGGGGGGGTGAGGCTGGGTGGGCTGGGGTCGGGGGGGGGGGGGCTGGGTGGGGTTGGGCCAAAGGGTGTGCCGGGTGGGGGTGACGGAGGCGCGGGGGTACATTGTTGGCGGTGGTCGGGGGTTGACTGACAGCATGTGTCCGTCCCAGAGGACCTCATTAGGCGCTTCTCTCCGCACTAAAAGCTGGTGGGCACACTCCCGCTGCCCGGGCTGCTCCTGCTGCTCCCTCCTCCTCCCTCGGCCCTCCTTTCAGAGCCACGCTCCGCAGCGAGGAGGAGGAGGAGGAGAGGAGGAGGAGGAAGAAAGACGTGTCTGAACCCTCGGCTGAAAGCAGAGGAGCGGATGAGATGTTCTCTCATCTTACCATGATCTGAGGATCCACTCTGAATAAAGTTGGTTTGATGGGAAGAGGGGTCTGGCTTTGAATTGGTGTCTCTCTCTCTCTCTCTCTTACTCTCTCTCTCTCTCTCTCTCTCTCTCTCTCTCTCTCTCTCTCTCTCTCTCTCTCTCTCTCTCTCTCTCTCTCTCTCTCTCTCTCTCTCTCTCCCTCTCTCACTCTCCTCTCTCTAAAAATGAATGCGTTAGTTTCAAGTAGTTCCAAGCCCCTTCACTTTTGAGTCTCACGCTTTTATTTTGGTATTTCATACCCGCTCGATCTTATGCATTTTTGTTTTGCTTCTTTTTCAATACATGTCCTCGCCACCCTCTCTCATCCCTCCCTCCCTCCCTCCCTCCCTCCCTCCCTCCCCATGTCTCCCAGCTCCCAGGGTGTTTGAAGCAGCAGCAGCAGTAGCGGGGCGGTGCGAGGCTCTCTTGAAGCCCTGCTGGGATGCGTCTGGACCTCAGAGGACACTTTAAAGGCCATTTCATCCTCCACCAACACGGCCGCGCCACAGAAGTCAGTTCGGAAAAACTTTGCCTCTTCCCGGGAAGTTTTCCTGACCCCCACACAGTTCGGGACTGATAGTGGTTGTTCATTTTGGTGTGTTTGTGTATAGGCTTCGTTGTGTTGTGTTTGTGTGTGGGTGTCTATGTATTTGTTTTTTTGAGTAGAACATATTTGTTTGTTTATGCGAGTGTATTTGTTTGTCGGTTTGTGTGGGTGTATGTAATTCTTCTTTGT
>NC_044050.1:16164926-16167426 GCF_902167405.1 Gadus morhua
GAAAACAATTCTGGTGATTTTGATTCATTTTTAATTTGTACCTCAATAGTATCAGGCTTTGTGAGTATATCCTGTGAATTTTTTGATTCTTTACTTTGTGTAAATGTGAGCCAAATCAATGAACAATTGAATTGATTAAGGTCCACAATCATCCAATACATTCAAATCATATCCAGGTGGCAGAAAGTTTCCTTCAAAGAAATTAAGAAATAGGAAAAAGTAAATAAAAAAATAAGGCTCTTTTCTTTTATCTCGCGACGGACCCCATATTCTCTCATCTTCCACGTCTCCTTCTTCCATACGCTCTCTGCCTCCTCCTCTTCTTCATCAAGCCCCTCCACGTGATTTTTTCTAAATCAAATCTCAAATTTCTAAACCCTACAGAGCTATTTCTTCTGTCTGGCCTTCCCGACTAACCCTGGCTCCATCCTCACTCTGACTCCTTCTCTGTCTCTCTCTCTGCTCCTCCCTCCGCTCTCTCTCCTCCTCTGTCTCTCTGGCCCATCTGGGGGCCGTCTCCGCTGAGAAGTTGAGAACACGGGGCCCCTGTCAGAGGGGCTCAGTAGGGCCCCCGGTCGGCTGGGTGTGGGGGACAGATACAAAGGGCGGATTACCGCAGCTGCCAGTCATACTAAGACCCCACGGCGGCGCTCTCCCCCCAAGCCCCACCCCCCTCACCCCCTCAACACCAACCTCACAAAGGAACATCATTAGCTCCCGCACAAAGAAAGACACAACCCCCCCCCCCCCCGCACGTGCGCGTCTCAAGCTGGCACCCGCAATCGCCGCTCTGGCAAATAGCGTGATTAGGAGAGATAATACGCACATGTGTAAATGTATGCAAAGGCCATGTCATGTGCGCCCCCTTAGCCCCCCCCCCCCCCCCCCCCCCCAACCCCCACCCTGCAGAAAACGGGTGTGAAGTTTTTTGAGGAGATGTGTGTGTTTGTTTTAAATGTAGCCTGTGAACGCCGTGCGGTCGGAGTTGAAGATTACCACGAATTATGAATACAAACACATAGACAACACTTGTTCACGCATAGGTCAAGAATCAAAAGGGCTTTTCTTGTCTTTGCTATACTGTGGTCAGTTATTACTTCAGATCCTAATTGTGTGAAGGCTTTACATATTGATCAGACGGTTGTCTGATCAATATGTAATGCTCGACTGAAAGACTACATTTTATTTAAGGATTTTCAATTGAGTAGCTCTTTGTGTTTGGATGATGACACTCTTTGACTCCAACACTTGACGTGAAACAAACTTTCTGTTGTTCTCAAAACAACTTAGAGCATGAAAAGAGTTTAATCAACAGTTATACTAATACCGTTTGAGGTCATCTTTCCTTTCAATGGGATCTCTGCTTTAAATCAAGAAAAGGATGTTTGCCGGATGAATCGCAGGGCTTTCCTTGATGATAAAACCCATATTCATGTTATTTCTCTTTATTGTTCTTACTAATTAATTCCCATTGAAGGATTGTCAGTTGACCCTCTCAGAGCTTATGTGGGAATAGTTTTCTTTATGATCCCAGGGTTTTCATCTCATGGTTTGCTCGTATAGATCGCCTTGCACTCTGTGTCTTCTGGGAGGAACAAGACTTTTTCAAGCCGATTGTTTCTTCATTAACCTGGGAATTCTCAGGCTGATTGTGTTGGATTAAAGTGGTGAGTGGTATATAAGTGAGTTGAGTGGATAAAGGCCTTGGATTGCCTTCAAAGTGTGAACTTGAATGTATGGCAGTCCCTGCAGAAAGTTAGCTTTCTATAAACTTGAAGTATTGTCTGAAAAAAAAGAAGGAAACTATTTGTCTGAGGAAACATTTGAGAGTTTTATACCACACCTATGCAATATTGGTCCTTTCTGTTAAAAGAAATGCTTCTGCATTTTCTATTATTTTCTATTCATGTTATGGAACTTTGTTTTACAATTATTTTCACTCTCGCCATAGTACCGGAACAGAGTGGAGCGAAAAATGTGACAATAATGAGGTGTAAAATCAATGTTCACTAATATTAAACATTGTTATTGACGGCAAACACAGTCAACTTAAAACATTTTTTCATGATTAAATGGATTAATAATAAGCAAGAGACAAAATCAAACACAGTACAAGTGAAACCTTTGTGTCTTGAATCTTGAGGTCAGATGGAGGGACAGTAGGCGTGGTGAGGAAGAGAAGGCGGCTCTCTGGACCTCTGGATGAAACAGATGGCTGGGCCATGGTCACCAAGACGTGGGGCGTTGGCACGACAACGACAACCTTCCACCCGCACTGGCAGCCCTGACACTTTGAGGCTTGGAACCCTTCAGCCTCGAGGCGGGGAGAGGGTAGGGAGGGGGGTTAAAGGTCATGGGTCTATGTGTGACAACCTACGTTGTCACCGACTCATTTCCCCCACATTAACAAAACTGGCATGGAGTTGAAACCAAACTACAATAACACGATTGCTAGTTGTCGTAGGCTTGCATTTCACACTTCCCACACCCTCCATTTGTG
>NC_044050.1:16169926-16192426 GCF_902167405.1 Gadus morhua
TGTGTGTGTGTGTGTGTGTGTGTGTGCGCGTGGGTTTGTGTGCGTGTGTGTGTGTGTGTGTGTGTGTGTGTGTGTGTGTGTGTGTGTGTGGGGGGGTTTGTGTGGGTGTGTGTGATTGACGTGAAGAATGTGGCCCACGTTCACTGAACAAACGGCCGCTGGGGGTGAGGTATGGTGGAGGAGGATTCTTGGGGGGGCAGCAGGGAGGTTAAGGGAATGTGTGTGTGTGTGTGTGTGTGTGTGTGTGTGTGTGTGTGTGTGTGTGTGTGTGTGTGTGTGTGTGTGTGTGTGTGTGTGTGTGTGTGTGTGTGTGTGTGTGTGTGTGTGTGTGTGTGTGTGTGTGTGTGTTGGGGGGGGGGATAGCCATCACCCAGTCTGGGGACATGCAGCCAGACTTGTCACACTTCTCTAACCTGCTCCATTAGCCTAGTCGTGACCCACTGACCCTTTTAACACACACACACACACACACACACACACACACACACACACACACACACACACACACACACACACACACACACACACACACACACACACACACACACACGCACACACACGCACACACACACACGCACACACACACACACACACACACAAACACACACACATAAACACACACAAACACAGAGACACAATCACATAGAGAAGCAGGCGCACACACACAAATACTACTAAACAAATGTCTGCATCATCAAAAACAAACAGATAGTAATTCCTTACACTAGTTCAGGATTTCTGTTTCAAAGGATTTTGAATAGACTTCTGCTCAGTTCTTCAAAGTAAAGCAGGGGCAGAAATCTAGTGGTGATGGTGGTTTGACTCCCAGTTGATTCTGGGTTCGAACCCCAATGTCCACAGTCTACCTGTATGTATCCTTGACATGGCGCCCCAACCCCGACCTGCTCCTGACTGACATCGATCTAATATTCACTGTGAGACACTTTAAAGTGTGTGCTTAAAGGAATAGCTCACCGATACAGAACCGGCGTTCTATAACTATAAAATCGCAATTATAATATTTTTAAAAAAGCATATTCTTCCCTCAGTATAACCCAGTCTTCCCTTGGCCCAGCTGTCCTCCTTACATTTCTACTGACCTCACATCAAATGGCGCGTTTCACGTCAGGTCAATATAACTTTGCTTGCCTGCTAGAAGGGCAGAGGAATACAAACCACTGGTTGTGCAAATTTGTAAGCCCACCAATAAGGAATGAGGGGGACGGGAGCTCTCGTACGAGATGTAAACACAATGTCCGCCATGTTTCTTCACCGCTTAGCAAGAGAACAAGACCGACACAAACCTCTGACCATGGCAGAATTAAATTTGCAATGGGAAACAGCCGAAGTGGAGACCCGTGTATTGATTCTCGGCCATGTTGGAGAAGGAATTGGGGGAAGAAACGTTGGCTTCAACTCTCTGAAGTCCAGATTGAACTGCAACTTCAGATTGATGTGGAAGGACCAGAGACGTCGGGGAACCCGACGCAGTCGTTTATTCATAATATCATCTCAAACGACTGCGTCGGGTTCCCCGACGTCTCTGGTTCTTCCACATCAACATCGAACTGAAGTAGACTGTCTTGGTGCTGCCCACTGCCCGCTGCCGAGGCGGTGGTGCCTCGGTGCGGGCAGCGGGGCTCCGGCGGAAGACAATCGTGGTCAACAACCGCGGGAAACAATCCCTTTCTCCTCCATGTCGCGGTTCCACATCAATCTGAAGTTGTAGTTCAAGTTTCTTCTCCCAATTCCTTCTCAACCATGGGCGAGAATCAATACACAGGTCTTATTTTGCAAACCCGCACCCACCAGTACCCGAGAATTACGTTCCGCACCCACCCCAGACCCGCTATTAATTGATACCAACGCCCGACCCGCACCCAAAGGAAAATTAGACACATTAGATGGAACGCCGGGGAATTACTCTATCTGGTGTTTGGTGTGCTGCTTTATATTGCTGTGCAAAAGAAGCACATCATCCACTGTGGACGGTTTTAGTTTACTCCTCTGCTCCTGAATAACATCTCCAGCACCGGAGAAGTCCCGTTCGCAATCGTAAAACCCACGACCGACCCGCGATGTTCAGGCATCCGACCCGACCCGTACCCGTGTCCGTCACAATACCTTCATTATTTTTCCCCCCGTTTCATTGAAATTGTGCGGGTCACCCGTGGGGTGACATGAATCTGTATTGAAAGTGGGTCATATATTTAGTCGAACAGTAACATAAATTTCCAATTTTGTGCCTTCTTGACCGAACCCATGCAGGACTCTGGCCGAGATAACCCCCATTAGGAGTCTTTACTTGTTGTGGAAGTACCAGAGACATCTGAGAACCCGACGCAGTCTTTAGTCATAATATCATCCGGAGGCGCACACAGCTTTTGGCCGTGATATTATCGATAATATAATATTATATAGATAACTATATATTATATAATATCATATTATTTAGATATAGAGCTCCGGGAGTCCGCAAACGGCAACACTTCTCCCCCATGCTGCTGTTCACGCTGGACTGCAGGGAGTGAACGCTGATTGGCTGTTATGTTACGTCCCTCAGGGAGCGAATGCTGGTTGGCATTGTGGGAGTTGTCGTCTTCAATCCGCTAGCACCAAAAAGTCACTGTCTGCCTTTTATCGGTCAAGAAGGCACAAAATTTGAAATTTATGTTACTATTCGACTAAATATATGACCCACTTTGAAAACAGATTCATGTCTCCACCGGTGAAATTCTCCTTTAATAACAACACATTCAACAGTAAATATACTACAGTAGTGTATAGAGTTAGCGTGATCTGGCTACAGGGACCTTACCGCGTCATTGTGATACTGTAATACTTGATAACACTAGTCATTCAGAGAAGGCAGACCCTGCTGCAAGGACACGTCTCCTATCAACAACCACTGATGTTAGTTCCCCACGTTGTGCTGTTGATTCCCGTTGATTCCCATAAATGTTGTGTGTGTGTTGATGGGGGGGGGGTGGGGGGGGGGGGGGGTAGGTTAGGTGTGTTCTCTCTCTCTCTCTCTCTCTCTCTCTCTCTCTCTCTCTCTCTCTCTCTCTCTCTCTCTCTCTCTCTCCCTCTCTCTCTCTCTCGCTCTCTTTCTCTCTCTCTCTCTCTCTCTCTCTCTCTCACTCTCTCTCTCTCTGACAGTGTTATTTTGATTCAGATGTTTGTCCCCCCCATGCATCCCACTCACCCAGACGAAAGCAGTCCACTCGCAGTGTTTAGTGGTCCTTGGAGACCGAGGAACGATGGATCTTAATTAGGATAACGGTAGTCTGTGATCCAGCCGGTTCTCATGTTAAAGCAGAACTTCTATAGGGAGTCTGCATGCAACCCTGGCAGAAAACCAATAACTGCAAGGGGCGGAGTCACGGCATGTTTCCTGTTTCGTTATGGAGATATCCTACTGAAGGGAAATTCATTCGCAGGAGTGGAGGAAGTAGATTTTGTCGATTTTGAAGCGGTATTTCTACAGTGGCCAGTCTACACAACACGTTTTGCAGTCTACTGTTTGGCCACTTTGGATATGACCATCTGCTAAACGACCACACGTTAAAGCGACAGAGATGTGCGTAATATTTGAACAACGCCACTTCACCGAAACCCTCGGACGTCGTTCACGTGGGCCATTAGGTTATTATTTCAGCGCGAGAACTCTCCAGAAAGTCTGGGCCTGCGTCTCCCAGCCATCGCTGCTCCATCAAGGAGATAATTTCATTTTAATAACAGCATGTCTGAGCCAGACGCACAAATGCCGTAAATCAACGCTTTACAGGGTCGCCTCTTTCTTCTCCTCCTCCTCTTCCTCCACCTCCTCCTGCTCTTCCTCCTCCTCCTCCTCCTACTCCTCCTCCTCTCTGGCCTCCTTCTTTCCTCATACCCCCAAGACACTTTCCTTCCCCGCTACAGAAAGATGACTCACCGCCCACCAATCAAAGAGCACCGGCCAAATGATCACTCACCTTGGACCCGCCTCCCCCCCACCCCAACCACCCCTCAAACCCGTCTTTTGATTTGCTGCCTTTGATAAATGGTGTCTTTTCCCGCTTTAATTGCATAGCCTTTTCATCTTAATGGGAAGTTTGTTTCCTGTCATTTCTTTGGAGATAGATTTGAGCGAGAGGACTATAATCTTTACATCAGGGGGGAAGTGGCTTTGAGTGACAGGCAGGTAGAGTAGAGAGATGGTTTGATGGTTATGTGTAAAATAAAAGGAAAGTGGGGAAAGTGATACTGATGCACACTGTTGCGTATCAAGGTGATTTAAATAGCCCAAAGCTGTGGAGTGCACGTGGAGGCACCCGCATGCATGCATACACACACACACACACACACACACACACACACACACACACACACACACACACACACACACACACACACACACACACACACACACACACACACACACACACACACACACACACACACACACACACATGCAAACAAACAGAGTTAATTAGGGTGAGTCTTGTTTGAAGTAAGATGTTGCACTTAAAAATAGCACCGCCAAAAATAAATAATACAGGCTATCCACAATAGCAGATCTGGAACTAAACTTTTATGATAAAATAAAAACAACTGAGCACTTTGTCCACAAATCTATCAAATCTTTTATTATATGCCATACACTTCTAACCCAGGTCAAAATTCAGTTACATGCTGATTAATATGTTAAAAAACAACAACTGAAGAGATTCCCTCTGAAATGTATGCATATACATATTTTTTTTTTATTATGTTTATTGACTTTGTTTCGAATCGTCCGCTACCAATCTCATAGTTGCTGCTTCAGGGCAGAAACACGTTGTATGGATGGAATATGCAACGAGCGGAGGCCCATTCCTGCATGGTCTCTTTATGATATAACATGAAAAATGTAGTAGCTTAACTGAGAGACAACTATATTCAGGTCACAGCCCAGCTGGATGTCTTCCTTTTCATGTGAGATCCAGAGGGGTCACTCTTATGAACTCATTAAGAGAGAAATGCTAATGCACCACGGTTTCCTGCTCTTTCTCTTTCTCTTCGTCTTCGACATCATCCCCTGCACTCAAAACTTCAACGGTTACTTTAGCATTCTCTGCTGCAGTGCAGAGCATTCAGGCGGTTCTCAGCTGGGAATAACGTGTGGTTCCGACAAAACCAGGCCCTTTGTAAGGGTGGGAGAGAAAAAGTATTTTGTTGTGCTTGCGTTAATATCCGACATGAAACTATTGAAGTTGAAGTCAAAAAAAAATGTGTGGCAATAAAATAGGCTGGTATTGCATTAACTTGGTGTTGATGAGTAGAAATATTGTAAATGTTTTTCTGGTCCCGGAATCAAAACGTACGTAAATAGCTTAGATCAGCATTCTGTGGAGGGGAACTTTTGACCCCCCCCCCCCCCCCCCCACCCCCCCTCCCCTCCCCTGCGAATCTGTGTTCAATCAGGAGCATCTCCAGATCTGGTAGGAAAAGAGCTGTTGTGGACCCTGGGTCTTGCTGCTCCTGCAGTACACAGGGGGTGTGGTGGGGGGGGGGGGGGGGGGGGGGGGGGGAGTCACGTAACTTCCCACTGGGTCGCCCTCCTAATGCCCCCTCCCCCCATGATAATACTGTCTAAACATAACGCACCCTGTCAAATACCCGGTTTGAAAGTAGTCATATCAGATGATATGTGAAGAGATTGGCCAAAAAAAAGAAAAACTCTGGTGTTTCTGGATCATTTGTTCTTTAATGGTTACTTTCATACATAATAGGGGGTAGGACTGCGTCTTAGAAAGAAACTAAAACAAATAAACACTAAGAAACAATAGCTGTTTAATTATATAACTATATGAATGGGTTAGTGCAGATTCCTTTGCATTAATATATCAATGTGATTCTATCACTTATATTAACTCACTCTACTGTATGTAGATACATATCTTGACATAAATAAAGAAGAAGGAAATAAATAAATAAATAAGGAAAGAAAGAAAGGAATATATAAAAAGCTCACATAAATACTACAAGATATAGCCTATATCTAAATTCGATAAAATAGGTCACGCATTTTTCTGTAGGCCTATTGCAGTTTAATCCTGCTGGATTTAACGCAGCGCTGTATTTGAAATTGTATGCTTGGCTAAAAAGGAAACATTTCAATGACTAATTGAATTAAAGATGTATCGAATATTATTGTAAGCTAACAGTTTCAATAAAACACAGTGAAGTCAAACTAACGCAAAGGAATTTCACTAGAGTAAAAACAAGAAGAAAAGGAAAATAAATGCAAAACGGATTTTTAATGAAAGCCATAGTTGTTTAGGTTTGTCTGTGTGAAATCGTACTAATTAACTCTGTGTGTTTTAGTTAGTGTGCGTGTTTTAGCGTGCGTCCTTCCGTGCATGCACGTGTGCGTGTATGCGTGTATGTGTGTGTATGTTTGTGCACGCGCGTGCGTGCGCGCGCGAATTTTCTGCTATACTTTGGAATGCGGCCAGTCTCGGTTCTTTTGAATCCACACTCGGTTCCAAAACCCAGGCCTTTGATCTTTTTCGCTGTCTCCTTACCCGGAAGAGAACCCTTGCCTTCTCTCTCAGCTGGGATGAACGCACACGTGGAAATGTTGGCCCGGCTCCACACTCATACCAAATTTAGTCATACAAAGGCGAAGGAGAGTGAGGGGGGGGGGGGGGGGGGGGGGGGGGGGGGGGGGGAACTGAGGATGAAAGAGCCAGCCGCCAGAAGATCAAAGGCAGCCCCGACTCCGCCCGCTAACCCCTCCTCCGTGCTTTATAAAGATCTGCCTCACAATCCAAAGTTATTCTCACGCAACCTCACCACCAGCACACACAGAAACACACTAGTGCGTGTCTCTGTTATTATTTCCCCCTCTTTTCTTATGAAACACTTCCGAGTTTAAGGGACATTCTTTTGTGTTGCTGGCAAAAAGCAGCTACAATGCGTAAACGTTTAAAAAGATTAATACTTTAAATGTAAACTAATACTAATTAGTTTTTTAATAATTAAAAAACGTCCTTAAATTGATTGATTATTCTTATCATGGTGTTACGGTATTTTTCAACATAATGCTACATTTAGTTATAGGCTTTAACAGACAATTCTTTCGTTTACAATTTCCATTTTTATTGCGGATGGTATGGGCAAATTCATAGTTTTCCAATAAGTATTTGGCTGCCCATTCTTAGAGAATAAACTAGACTATATGAGTTATGAAACAATATATTTACTTTGAATGTAGGCCTATCTAGTGTAGGATTGGAGAAGGTGAAAGAGCGGATATAAAAAAACTGCAATGTTTAAAAACAATCATAATCTAATTACAACCAACCACATGTTTTTCTTTAAGTGCCGTATTTCCTTTTGTGTTTATTATAAATGGGAATAATATACTCGAATCTAGACATTGAAGATAACATAGCCTATACGTTACGCTGTTTGGTAGATCTCAAATGGGATAAAGGCCTGTGTTGTTTGTTTGTTTGTTTGTTTGGGTTGTGAGGCTGTGCCTATAGCACATTTTCAGCATTTATTCCTTGTCCGGAAACAACCCCAAAAAAAAGGCAACCATTCTCTGAACATTAACTGTGTTCTAGGTAGAGAAACTTACATCTGTGTTATTTATTGTTTTAACACATTAGTGATTCTGTCGGTACCGTCGCTGTCTTCCCTCCGCCCATCGCCTCCTCCACTGTCTCCCCATTTGTTGTGAGCGGTGTATAAATCTCTACCCTCGCGCTCTCCCGAGTGTCAATCGTCGTGGTGTCAATCAGAGCGCCGATTTTCCTTTCATCTTTCCTCGCTGTGTGCGCGAGTAGGATCAGCGCGAGAGAGGGAGAAGGAGGAGGAGGAGGAGGTGGGAGGAGGAGGGAAGACCTACATTACCAACACACACACTCACACACACTCGTTACATTACTCTCGGAGCACTGCTCCAGCTAGGAAGTCGGTCTGCGGCGCTTTCCTCCTCTTATCCTTTTGGTTTTACGACTTTCGATTTCGATCTCCTTTCAGTTGAAGGATGTATTTTATGTCAGTCGGTGAATTATTATAGGTAGCGGGATTGTCTAAGAAGTATTTCTGCGACCATTCTTCATAAACCGCGCATCACAGTTGACTTTTAATTCACGGTTTAAATCACGTAAGGACTGGTTATCCAGTAGGACCACCGGCCACCGAGGGACATATTTTTACTTATCAGAACCCACTTTTACTTTTTTTTTCTGGAGCAAGTTTATTTCGCAGAGACCTCCTCGGCGTACTGAACTGGTAGCCTATGATGATATTTTAACTTGTGCGTTCTCAAAGTGCCGCTGCTCCAGCGAGCACCCATCACCCTTCATACCACCCTCAGTTTGTTGTATTTAGCGCGAGGCGCCTTCGTAGTAGCCTGCTATTTGAGGAGACAGCACGAGCGGACACTCCCCTGTCGCTTTGATCAGAAACACTAACAACGTGCGCGCACGCTGTTTTGAAAGATCGGTTGCGGTGACGCAGCCAGGACGATTTCCACTCTCCAGGTTGGGATTTCTCGGTGAGCTTGTTCCTCAGTTTGGTAAGTTCCAGAGCTGTCTGAACCGCCACCATGCCACAGTTAGCAGGCGGAGGTGACCCGGAGCTCTGCGCCACGGACGAGATGATCGCCTTTAAAGACGAGGGAGACCCACAAAACGAACAGATCTTCGCTGAACTCAGTAACTCAGAGGAAGAGGGGGACTTGGCGGATATCAAGTCATCGTTAGTGAACGAGTCAGAGACGAGTCCAAACAGCAACAGTCATGATGTAAGTATTTCCATGACTCACCTGTGAGTCTATAGGAGATTATAACTGTTCAGCACTGATAGGCAAAAAATAATAATTCGTATGAAAAGCATTGGTCGACACTCCAGTTGGGAGTAGCCTACTATGTTCCGGATACAAGTGTTTAGGATTTGCGAATTGGCGATGGGATGACCAGAGAAGGCCTCAAAGATGTCAAAATTGATGTAATTGTTTAAATAAGACAACCTGGCCGTGGTTCACCTTATTTCTAATATAGTTTAAACACAGAGCAATGACAACAAGGGAGCTCAAGTGGAAAAGTGGTATTTTGGAAATCTGCATAAAAGGACAAAAATAAAAAATATAGGCCTAAGTCATTTGGGTGTTTCTATTGTAAATTTATTATAATTATGAGTACGATGCCTTTAAGAATTATTATGGTGGCTCATCTCCCTTGATTAAACATTTACTTTTCTTAAATGAAATAAATAAGTGACAAAAATGAAATAGAAAAAGCTGTGGAATAGTCACCTCAAAACGATATGTTTTATATTCTAAGGCCACGTATTAATTTGGGAAAAATATTTTCATTTGGAAAAAATCCAATAAAATCGAAATCATTAAATTAATCAAATTCATGAATTATTTTCGAACATACGTGGGAAGTGGGCATTCAGCTTCTCCTTGCCATCTCTTTCTAACACACACAAACACGCGCACACACACACACACACACACACACACACACACACACACACACACACACACACACACACACACACACACACACACACACACACACACACACACACACACACACACACACACACACACACACACACACAGACAGAATTACAAAATTAAAAGACATTCACGTTTTGGAAATTCAAGCATGCTTTTTTTTCCTGCTCTCTTTATAATTTGTTTCGCCACCATGCCTGGATATTTTCCATTCATGCCCTTGCCTTGTTCCCCCACCACAAGGTTTTTTCTCTTGTGTCATTAACCATCCCTTAATGAAAAATGGCTTCCTCCTGACTGAGACGGTACACAAGCGTTAACAAATGTCATAGCGGCTCGCGAGGGGGCAGAATGTTAATGAGGAGTGTGTGGAAGTTCCCAGACGCAGCGTGAGTTCCCTACGGGGGAGTTGAACTCCCAAAAAGAAGGTCCTCTCCCCAATTCTGCTTTGACTGGAGCAGGGAAATGGGTGTGCAAGATTCCTGAAAATGTGCTTTTTTTACTGGGTGGGTGGGAAGGACGGGTGGGGTGAAGCATTTTTAAGCACTTTTTACTTTTTGTAAAATGTTTACTTAAATTTGGATTTGATTTTCCCCTACTCAATGTAGGCCTTGGTAAGAAAGGCGGTATCGTGTCATGATTTTAACAGAATTATCTGTACCAAAAATATGAAGGCATTATTGTGCATTCATAGTATCTCGTAAATTCTGTTTGTGTCTGTAAATGTGTTTGTGTGTCACTGTGTTTATGTGTCACTGTGTTCGTATGCGACCGACAGAGTATAGGGACGAACCTGCTCTTTGCATCACTGTTTGCAGGTGTTAAACAATAGCAACATGGTCTCAGTGTCTAACTGTGAACTTTGATACATCTTAATAAACACTGTACTAATGTTACACTACAATATCTATTCCTTTCCCTCAGGGTGGCAGACAGTCAATGCAAGACTCGTATCACGAAAAACACAGAGATCTTTCTGATGAAGGTAAGTGACCAACGGGGCTTAACTGTGAAACGTCCCTTCCTTGAATCAAAACAACGATAGCACCAACTTATAAACCAACAGCCAAACAACAACAGCTTCTGGAGTTTATTCCCTGTTCTGGGTTGAGAGTGAGATTTTTTGGAAAACCTAGTATCAATGCAGAAGGTATCAGTCACACTCTTGGCCTCTGTTCTTATCAGTGTTTCTCTCTCCTGGTCTCACTCCCATCTCTGTCTCTCTCTCTGTGATGGATGCTCTGATAACTGATAATCTTCTAGATCGCAGGCTAGTTAGGACATGTCACAAGCCCTCATTGGGACCACACCTTTTTTACCCACCTAGAAGTTAGTGGTGTTCTGTTTTCAGATAACAAAAGTTAGAGGAGGAAATGTACCAAATTAGCATTTTGGAAATCATGCCCTAAATAATTAAAGGCTGGTTATACAAAATCTAAATAATAAAATGTTTCTCTTCTTGGCACTGTTGCTATTATACACCATCTTTATACTGACGAGTCGATAGCTTGTATTTGTATTCATAGTTAGTTTATGTAGGCTCCTATTTGTATTTTCAGTGAGCTTGTGTATTTGTATCTATAGTTAGCTGAAATATTGCAAGCTAATGTGTTTGTAGTTTTAGTTAACTGAAGTATTCTTTGGCTAGTTCATGTAATTGTATTTAATTTTAGCTAAACTATGGCAAGCTAGGAATATTTTTAGATAGTCTATTTGTGCTCATAGTTAGCTGCAGTGTGCCTAGATAATGTATTAGTAGGCATAGTTATAGTTAGCTGGAGCGTGGCTAAATAATGTATTAGTAGGCCTAGTTATAGTTAGCTGAAGTATAATGTATTAGTATTTATCATGGGGCTGATTGGTGGCCTGTTGACTGTCCGGGCTGTGGCCTCACCGCTACGGGGTCACGACCGAGCCTTCAGAAGAAGTGTGTCTCTTTGTTCCCCATTCAATGCTGACAAACAACACCCTCTCTATCACCACACACACACGCACACACACACACACACACACACACACACACACACACACACACACACACACACACACACACACACACACACACACACACACACAAACACACACACACACACACACACACACACACACACACACACACACACACACACACACACACACACACACACAAACACAGGTATTCTTATTATCCAGCATATGGCTGAATATTGAGTGGTTTTGTAACAGGGGGCCTCAAGTACAGGGGCCCCCGCCCACCACAGCCCTGCCCTCCGGCCCCTCGTTAGACCGAAGGCCTGGTGCAGCGTCTGGGCGTGCTCTGTTTTGACACAGTCTGTATGTTCTTCTAATTGCCGCTAATTGGCACAGAGGGGCTCCATTGTTGCGGTCCGTCGTAGGGCGCTACTCTCTGAGACGGGGGAAGAAAGAGAGAGCGAGAGAAAAGGGCCACAAACAAAAGGCCGCCGCCATGCAGGGGGCCTCCGGGTCAAAGCCATCGACAGCGATATCATTATAGCGTTCCGGCCTGTTTTTGTTTTTTTCTTATCGAGGGATCCCGTGTGTTTGTTATGACAAGACGTTGATTGAGCGCAACAAACAATTTGACTGATGTTTGTGGATTTTTTTCTTCGTCTGTTAAACACACCATTGTGTTCCAATAGAGAACGTGTTGAATACAGAATAAATAAAAGCAAAACAAGCAAAAATGTTTTGATGATGCATGAAAGGTTACAATGGAAATATTTAGTCCCTCTCGGCGCTCTTCAATTTGTAGCCCTTACACACACACACACACACACACACACACACACACACACACACACACACACACACACACACACACACACACACACACACACACACACACACACAAAGAAGTGACGCTCGTGTTGTTTCCCCGTGACGCAGGGAAACTGCAGGACCTGTACAGTAAAGGCCACCCGTACAATGGCTACCCGGGGTACATCATGATGACCAACATGAGCAACGACTCCTACATGAACAACGGCTCCATGTCACCGCCCATGGGAAGAACGGTCAGTACCTCAACCCTCCTCCTCCACCGTCCATACACTCAGGCGCCAGATCAAATGTAAGACCTAGCGGTTCATTCTGGGAAAATACACTACTACTGGCAGAATGTGTTGAATAAAATACCTTTTCTATTCTAATGCTGAACATAAGTGTGCCATTGGTTGCTTAAAGCATTAGTCTTATTGAGTTTAATAATTAGAAGTAATATAATATGAATAATATAATGTATGTATAATAGCTAAATCGATGTGTGTTGTCTGATATATATACTCAGGCATGAAACTACATTTTATCAACTCGTATGCATATAATGTATGTAATAATTATGTATTTATTATCAACCTTAAGCATTTCTGTGAGTGATTCCCAGATCTGTCTTTGTTTATCGTCGTGTATTACCATTTTCATTTTTATCTTTCCTCCGATCGCTATAAGCAACTTTTGCAAAACAAGATGTCTGCTATATTTTCCACCATCAAAAATCCACCAGTCATCTCATCTCCTCTTGAGATCTTAAGCAATGCTCATCTACTATTAGTAAAGTAATCCCTGCTGTTAGAGTCCGGAACGTTCTCGGGGCACTACAGTAGACGGTACCGTGTCTGTGGGGCTGTTTATCTGGAAGTCTCCAGGCACGTCCAGTGTGTGTGCGTGGTGGTCGGGACTCGTGGCCCAGCGATGGTATTAATTTCAGGGCCGGCTGTAGTGACTCTGGGCTTCCTCTGTCTGCACCGGCAAAGACAGCCACTCAACGTAGGGCACTCCTGCAGCTGTTCGCCCTCTTAATCCTGTTTTATGTCAGTGTGTGTGTGTGTGTGTGTGTGTCAGTGTGTGTGTGTGTATGTGTGGGGGTGTCTGAGACATGGGCAGACGTCATCTTCTGACTAGCCATATGGTTTAACGTCTCTTAAAATATTGAGTCTGACCTTTTTGAATTATAATAAAAATCTTCTGACATTCAGCGTTAAATAGTAGGAATACATTTTGAGTAAAGTATTTAGTAAAGCTGAGGTATGAAGAGATGGAGGACTAGGGCATTGTGTTTCGCTCCCATATAATAAAATAGGCTGGTTTATCAAAAAGGGGATATGATGCTTGTCATATTATAGAGTAGATAACCAGTGTCCTTGGCATTCCCCCCCCCCCCAGACACACACAATATTTTCCCTCAAATGTAATGTTCAGGCTTTTAATGTGAAAGATCTGTATCGGAACCAGCTGCAGCTCCAGACGAGTGAAACCTGCCTGTGATGCAGATGAAGGGAAATGGGTCATTCACTCGCTGTCACAATCTCTCAGGGATCCGCTTTAGTTTCCTCCACTGTGTCAGATTTGTATTTATTTGTTTTCCTTCTTTTGGTTTCTCCATAAAAGCACTCCTCCCCTTCGCCCCATGCTGAAGTATAACAGTAGTCATCTTCCTCACTTATCCAATAAAACCAAAAACTGTTGTGTTTTTTTAGGTGGAATCTATTGGATACGTTTCCCTTACCCTCGCCCACCCCTCCATCACCACCCTTCTCTCTCCCTCTCTCTCTCTCTCTCTCTCTCTCTCTCTCTCTCTCTCTCTCTCTCTCTCTCTCTCTCTCTCTCTCTCTCTCTCTCTCTCTCTCTCTCTCTCTCTCTCTGCCATAACCACCACAGCCTCCCCATCTCTATCTCCATCTCCAGGTCTGGGATCGGTTTTCCTCCCCCAGATCAAAGGCTTGTTCTTCTCTGCTCCTTCTCCTTCATCTCACCCTAGCCCAAACCCCACCAATCCTCTAGCCCCCCCCACCCATCCCCCTCATTCCCCAACCACTCACCCACAACCTCCAAGCAGCCTCCTAGTTGATTTATATCGACCACAGCGTTCGTGTTGCACAGCGTGTAGGAAGAGGGTTATTAATCTTCACGATTTGATTGGTTCTCTCATTCATTCATTCATTCATTCATTAATGTTAGAGGTCAGGTCTACAAACCTTCTATGATGATTTCAGGAGATGGAATCTTCCAGAGGTTTAAATTCGTCTTCGGAGTTTTGAAGGAGAGAGGGAGAGAGAAAAAATGCATTGCAGTGTGACCGGGGCAAGTTGTCAGTTACTAACAAGGAGGAGGGGGGGGTTGGGGTGTTTAGTAATTGTGAACAGTTGGGAATTAACATTATTCCATACTTGGCTGATGTGGTTTCTCTCAGCCGAGCCACATGAAAGCACAACTGCATGCCTGCCATCTACAACTGCTGCTATTAGAAACCCAAGTGGCTTTTTAAGTCTTACGGAATTCGTTCAGTTTGGACGCACCTTTTTTTTCTCTTCTAGTTGCTCACGTTTTTTATTTGTTTACACAAGGCCCACGTGCGTCCTATGGGTGGAAGGTTTCAAAGGAAAGAAGGAGAATTATTAGATTTTGAGTTCAATGCACGGCTGGATGGCATATGCGGTTGTTTCTCTTCTACACTTTTGGTCGATTATGGAAGTAGCCCACTTTTATAGTGGTCAAATGTGGATCCATGTTTTTGCGTGTCCAACCCCCATTCAATGATTGAATGAGTGTGTGTAATTGATCATGCTTAGGAAGAAAACGTAATTGTAATTA
The DNA here is from genome assembly GCF_902167405.1 of Gadus morhua. Classification (NCBI taxonomy): domain Eukaryota; kingdom Metazoa; phylum Chordata; class Actinopteri; order Gadiformes; family Gadidae; genus Gadus; species Gadus morhua. The sequence goes on from NC_044050.1 coordinate 16,185,018, forward strand.
CAATTATTGCCTCAGAAGGTGCTGTGAAAGGGAGTGCATTATTTGTGGTAGGGATGACGAAATATATATGTACAGAATATTTTTGAATAACAAAAAACGCTTGTTGTGGTTGGAAGCTTGGAAGTCTCTCTCTCTTTCCCGTCCTTGGACGTTTCTATCTCTAATCTCTTACTTTCCTCTCTATCCTCTCCTCTACCTGTCCCTATCTCTAGCCTCTCGCCCTCTCCTCCCTCTCCTTGTCTCTATCTCCCTCCGGCCTCTCTCTCGATCCATCTTGCCTCTCTCTTTTCTTTGCTTTCCTCTCTATCTCCAGCCTCTCTCTCTCTCTCTCTCTCTCTCTCTCTCTCTCTCTCTCTCTCTCTCTCTCTCTCTCTCTCTCTCTCTCTCTCTCTCTCTCTCTCTCTCTCTCTCTCTCTCTCTCTGTCCTCCCTCTCCTCTCCTTGGCTGTATCTCTCCAGTTTCTGTCCTTCTGTCCATCTCGCCTCTTTCTCTAGCCTCTCCTCTCCATCTCTAGCCTCCCTCTTTCTCCAATTCCCTCCCTCTCTCTATCTTCTCCTCTCCTCGCCTCGTCTCTATCTCGCCTGGTCTCTCTTTCTCTCTCTCTCTCTCTCTCCCTCCCTCCCTGAGTCTGTCGCTCTCTGAACCGCATGGCATCACGGAGGCTACTGTGCACGGCTTCCCTTTGAAGTGGCGCGGAAACGTGACGGATGTGCTCGGCAGCGCCGCGCAGCGTGGAATCACTAACCCGGGCTTACCTAACGGGATTTACGCAGAGCACTTTCGCCCCTCTCTCTATCTCGCTCCTCTCTCTCTCGCCCCCTCTCCCCCCTCTCGCCCCTCCGGTGGCTCGTGTGCCCCGGCCAAGGCCCCCGGCCTCGCCGCCCCGGGCCCTTATTAAAGTCGAGGACGGGCAAATAGCACAATTATTGTCGTTGAATTCAACTCTCATTCTGGAGTGGTCTACGTGAATATCTAATGCTACATGCTTTTGGTATCTGCCATCTCGTAGTCACGAAGTGACCTACTTTTGGGGCTGCATCAAATCCATCCGTCATCCATTGCTTTGGACTAGCAGCAAACGGAATGGGAGCTGGTGAGCATTGTGTTGATCTGTCATCTGCTGTGCAGGTCCGACAAACAGCCGGACGTGCGTGCACGTGTGTGCATATGCGTGTGCGTTTGTGTGTGTGTGTGTGTGTGTGTGTGTGTGAATGCTTAGTGTGTGTGTGCGTGTGTGTGTGTATGCATGTGTGTGTGTATGTGAATATGTGTGTGTGTGCGTGGATGTTTATATGTGTCTGCGTGCATGTGTGTGTGTGTGTGTGTGTGTGTGTGTGTGTGTGTGTGTGTGTGTGTGTGTGTGTGTGTGTGTGTGTGTGTGTGTGTGTGTGTGTGTGTGTGTGTGTGTGTGTGTGTGTGTGAGAGAGAGAGAGATCATGAGAGGGGGACCTCACACACAGAACGAACACCCTTCTCTCAGGCCCATTTGAAGTGTTGCTGATGCGCTGTAAATGGTACACAGTTAACACCATCTCTCTCCCCCTCTCCCTCCCTCCAAGTCCTGTGCTCTGTGCATGGTGACATGTTTATTCCATATGTCCTGCCCTAATGGCCTCCATGTGGTTGCAGTTGCCTTATCAATGTCTTTGAACCGGTTAAATGAAGCTTGTCAGGGTGAGTGACTGCACTATTCTCCGTAGTGTGAGAAGAACAGAACGAAGACATAGACCTGCAGTGGGACTGAGAATTATATGTTAGAGATGGGGAATCTTTGTTAATATTTAGTATTATACTGATTTGCTTGAGAACAGGGATTTACAGTATATAATCAGGCAGGTTTTGCGTTGAGATTTGTTTTTCTTTTTAACCCACCAGTTCCAATTTGCCCTTTGATCGGGCGGGTGTTTTTTTGTTTTTTCTACATCACTTATCGATGACAATATTTCTTAACCTCTCATATAACTTCACCGCAAGAGGAAACATGTCTTCCACTGCCAACATAAATAGTTTTTTTCCTAATAAGGACGAGGATAGGAACCAACCACTGAAACCGCCAACGATGAGTGATTAGCGTACGATCATTATTATTATTATTTGTTGGCTTCATGTTAGAGAACAAATCTTGACGTAACGTGAAGTCATTTTAAAAGATGAACGCAAGCTTCCTACGGCTCAACCCTAAATCTCACTTTCCTCATTGTCCAGCCATCAAACGACATCAGAGTGTTTTATTTCGTCCTTTTATCGCCCTGACCTAGAGCAGGCTAACTCTAATGTCCGCCTCGGCTAGCTGAGAGTGGCGGTCTTGTTCGCTAGCTTGCCGTATGAAGGGGAAAATACGGCCACCGCTAAAGGGCTCAAACATTGGGGGCGAAGCCCACCGGCTGTGTCCGGACTTCAGAGAGGCTAAAAACAGCCCTCTCATTGTCCAAAAAAACCCAGAGGAACGGCGCCATGATCAATAGCAGCACTGTGTCCTATGAAGTCGGTCAGTCTCTCTCTCTCTCTCTCTCTCTCTCTCTCTCTCTCTCTCTCTCTCTCTCTCTCTCTCTCTCTCTCTCTCTCTCTCTCACTCTCTCTTCTTTCTATGTGTCTCTCTCTCCCTCGATTGCTTCATCTTTTCCACCATACATATCAATGCTTTTTTTTAGCTCATTATTTTACTCTGCGTCATTATTTTATTAGGCGGTTGAAGAGCCTCACGTGCACTGCGTCGATCTGACTGGTATCGGAGCGGTTCAAATATTAATGGCCCCCAGTGTGGGAAGATGATGCTAGTTGGCAGTACAAAGGGTGACTTTTCGCCATGAGGTGCTGGAAGCTACCCCAGTCGAAGTCAGTCAATGGATGAAGCTCGCCTTTTTCCTTTTATTCAGAGCTTTGTTGTTTCGGTTTTTGGGTTGTTTGTTGTTTTCTTCTTAAAAGAAAATCAAACAGCTTTCCATTTCTAACAAGTTCCCATAACTATAGAGTAGGAGCGCACGTTATGCTAACAAACAGACTGCGTACACCGCACAGACACATACACTTTAAACGATACACACACGCGCACACACACACACGCACACACCCACACGCTTATCGTACTAACGACGTTGGACTCTGTCAAAGGGTGAGAAGGAGGAGTCGGCCATGGTGTCGTTTTGTGTGGTCCAGGCAGTAAAAAAACAGCAAGCCGTTCTTTGACTGTGAAAAAGAGGGCTGTCTTTAATTTTTGGGAAAGCCCATAAAAGTTTGTCGTTGCCTTTCATATCGGCCGCGGAATTGAAAACAAATGCTTCATTCTGCCCTCTTCTCCTTTGAACTAGCCAATTATGGAGTTGTGAAAATACAAATCAGCCTGTAGATCACGTCTCTCTCTCTCTCTCTCTCTCTCTCTCTCTCTCTCTCTCTCTCTATCTCTCTTTCCCTCTCTCTCTCTCCCTCTCTCTCTCTCTCTCTCTCTCTCCCTCTCTCTCTCTCTCTCTCTCTCTCTCTCTCTCTCTCTCTCTCTCTCTCTCTCCCCATCCCCCAACCAACCCCCGCTTGTTTTGAAGAAACCGAGAGGGTAGGGGGAACGTGTGCTGTGTGTGTGTTTGTGTGTGTGTGAGGGGGTGGGGGGGGGGTGGGGGGGGGGTAGGATCGCTGATGTCAAAACCGAGAGCATTAAGAAAACTGGTGAAATGCAATACAGCTGCAATCCAACATGAGGCTGGAAAGTGGAGGCAGCTCGGGAGCAGCAAGCCTCTCTGCCGTATTCCCAGGGCGCACCACTGCCCCCGGCCTTCGCTTTGATCTCTTCAAAGCCTCCTGCCTCCTACTAGATGGAGAGTCTTGGCTGCCGCTCGCGCACTGGAGAGAGAGAGGGAGGGAGGGAGGGAGGGAGGGAGGGAGGGGGTGAGGGGGAGGGTAGGGGAAGAGGGGATGGGGATGAAGTGTGTTGTAAAAGGGGACAGTGTTGGATGGTAGTAGTAGCGGTGGTGGTGGTGGTGGGGGTGGTGGTGGTGGTGGTGCCGGGAGAAGTAGAGGAGAATATTCTTTTTTTTCTTTTTGCTCCCTTCTTCTTTCGACTGTTGGAATCAATCAAAAGAGCCGCGGCGGCAATTAGCCGTAACTCGACTCCCGGCAGATTAGCGACTCTGGTTACCTGAGCGACGGTAATCCACGAGACACACGGCACTCACGCCAGGTGTGTGTGTGTGTGTGTGTGTGTGTGTGTGTGTGTGTGTGGGTGTGTGTGTGAGCGAGACAGACAGATAGACAGAGAGAGGGAGAGGGAGAGAGAGGTGTTGAAAAGCAGGCTCGCCATGCAGTCCAACCGAGCAGAAAATCGGAGCACAATGGAGTGATTACACTTGCAGATGTAGCCATATTGATGACGAAGAGAGAGAGAGAGAGAGAGAGAGAGAGAGAGAGAGAGAGAGAGAGAGAGAGAGAGAGAGAGATAGAGAGAGAGAGAGAGAGAGAGAGAGGGAAAGAGAGAGACCAAAACCAAAACAAAGAGCTCTGATCGCCATGGCACCGGCTCTTGTCTGCTGGTGTTAACGAGTCAGGTCCCCCTTTGTGTTGCTGCGTGTGTGCATGATGTCACCTCACCTCCTCCTCGTCCTCGTCCTCATCCCCCACCCTGGCCCTCACCCAGCCACGCGTTTCCTATCTCTCTCCCCCTGCTCCTCCACCGTGGGCCCTCCGACACCAGGCTGGGCCAAGATGCCCGCCCCCGGGCCCCTCGATTGGCTACGGCCGGAGCCCAGGAAAGTACTCGGGTTGCCCAGAGTCACACTAGATCCCGTTCCTGCCGAGCGCACAAACTGTGTTTCTCTGTACGTCCCTGGGGCCTGCGGGAGGGTTGCACTGCAGTGTAGCATAGTCCTTGGTATTTGTATAGATAGGTTGTGGTTGTGTGTGTGTGTGTGTGTGTGTGTGTGTGTGTGTGTGTGTGTGTGTGCGTGTGCGTGTGCGTCTGCGTGTGTGTGTGTGTCAGGAAAAAAGTAAGAAAGTCACTTATTAATTGAATAAAACATCTTGTGAAGTTATCATCACTTAAGCCCCAAAAAAGTCCAAAAAACGATAGCAGCTTTGTTAATAATGTCGGGCTATTATTTTACGATGTTTCCCAGAATGTTTTGACTCTGGAAGTTGAAGGAGCCTTTCATTTAAGGAGGGCCTGGGCGAATCTGCTGAATCGTGTTATTGGAACAGATGACGGGATTTAATTGGAACGATATGCTCGCTGTTGCTTTGATTTGATTTTCTCTCCCTCTCGCGGGCGCACTCCATCTTTTTTTTCTCCCCCCCCCCCCCCCTTCCCCCCCCTTTGCTCGCTCTCCCTGCCTTCTGTGCGGCGTCTGTAGCGCTGATGTCACACACGATGTCAACAGGGCCCTTGTTAAGACCGCTCACTAGTCGCTTGATGGGGGGATGATGAAACCCCAGCCCATATCCGGCAAGAATGTGTTTGTTCCCATGGAGGATGCCCTTGCTGCTGCACGCTCTCCCTACGCCCTCTCCTTTTGATCATCTCGCCAGCCGCCACACTGAGCAACCCTTACTTTTCCGTCACTCACCATTTGGAAGTTACACTTCGGTGGAACTGATCCTAATGGGGGTGAACATTGCAAAAAACTTGGATTGTTTTGGTAGATATTGATGGCAGTAGGACTTTTGTTATGGCTATACATTATATATCTACTTTGGCGTGTATTATGTAAACTTACCACTATGTTTTCGTGACATTATTGCAGTGTAACAAAGAGAGGTTTATGCGCTATGCTAACATCTACATACAGCAAAAAAAATAAACAATTACTTCCAAAAATGTATTATCCCTCTGTGGTTATTAAACTACAGGCTTCAAGACGGAGTTGTTGCCGATAAAAAGGCAACATACTGCGTCCCTTCATGGGCAGGACAGCGTGAAGAAAGAGAGGGGGGAATGATGTCCCCTTGACATATCACAGGGCCGCAGGTCAGGATGGACCCCGGGTTGCGCTACGCGGCGTATTGCTACGTTGTTAGCACACTAGCAGGTGTGGGGGGGGGGGGGGGGGGGGGGGGCGACTGAGCAGCTCAATGCGGCCATATTCATGTGCAGGAGTGACATTAGGGAAGAACAGAGGGGGGCTAAACACAGGAGAAGGTCACACCGTGTGCACTACGGCGGCCCGGCATCCGATAGGACCAACCGGTCCGCCGCGCCGGTGGCGCCAGACCTTCAAATCCAGTGGGGGTCGCGACCCCTTCTGCTCGGCAGCCCAGGTGAAAGCTTTTCATGTCCCGCGATAGAAACACATCACAGGGCTAGTCTTTACTTTGAGCCCACCATCATCAAACAATGCATCAAAATATCAAATCAATCCCACCCCCTCTCTCTCTCCCTCCCTCTCCCCACCCGACCCCCATCGCTGCACCTATCTTTGGAGATGAAAGATACGATGGGAGTGCATCCGTGCCACGTCCACGCGTCACCCTGGTAACCCCCTTGACCCCCTCCCCTCCCTTCCTCCCCCTCCCTACTCCCCCCACCTCCTTTTTCTATCAAACGAGAGTGGAGGACTTGGCAGATGAAAGCCCCCGTCCTCTGTCCACATGCATATCCACAAGTCAGAAGCAAGATTCTGCAGCCTCCATAACTACAGGAACATTTTAAGAACAACATTGGGTTCTTTGCTGGACTTTTCATCCGTTAAATGAGCTCATCCATGGGTCTGTCTGTAGTTGGGTCCAATATTCTGAGAATAGGAATTGTCCTGTCTCTGCTTTTTGTGGTTTCTCCACGCAAAGCTTTCTAGAATAAATGATTAATCTCAAACTTCATCCATGTCACTGGATGAAATTATTAATTTTCCGGAGCACCATAATTCCATGATATAGTGTTTCCATAATTAACTGCAAAAAAGAGGACAGGTTTTTACTTTTCGCAACAACCTTTACATTACTGTTACCATTTACATTGTAGTTCTTTGGGGTTGGCCATTCAGGAAGTATCAAAACACATGTAGGTCGCTGCCATTAAAAGGGGTTCAACCTTCTTGTTGATCATTTGTTTTACCATTGTCCTTTCCTATCTTATCCCTCAAGGAGAGCCGTAGCTAAATGAATGGTGCATTCCCCCTGAATGGAGCCCTGACAGGTCTGTTCCGTGAGCACCAGGTGCATCAGTGTTCCTTAAAGCCCACACAGCCACATGACCCGGGCCCCAAGTAGGCCCTTAATTGTTCGGACTACACCAACCACTACTTAAACGGACCGCTACTACGTTCCGGGCTTGTTTTTGTTTAGTGTTTTGTGTTGGGTTTATCAAAGAATAATCTAGCGCGGAGCCTTCGCCGTAACCCCCGCCCCATTGTTTTGATTGCATTGAAGCTAATAATAGCCTATCAGGCACGTATCCCCAGAGTGGGCGGGATTTCCTCTTGGGGCCCCTTTCA
>NC_044050.1:16199926-16204926 GCF_902167405.1 Gadus morhua
CCCCGTACGTAGAAACCATTGAGGACTACCAAGACTGCAGACCGCAAGACAATACAGTTCCATTTTGTACAGTATTTTATGGCAATTTGGTGTCATTTCAAGTCTTTTATGCAAAGCCTCTGCACAGCTCCCCCACCACAGCCATCCATCCCCTCCCCCCGCCCCCTTTTCCCTCTCCTTCAAACCAAGTTTTTAGATGTGGTGCGGCCCAACAGTAGATGAATGTGGTTCAGATTAGCCATATATCCTTTTGGAGGTGATGTTTTGACTCCAGCTGAGTCGCGGGCTCAGCTTGTGAATAGTAGATTTAGCATGGCTAAGCAGTACCATGTGTTCAGGGCCTGCTGAAGAATGCAGGCGCTGGTTGGGGTGGGGGGACGGGGCTGGGGAGGGCGGGATGGGGGTGAGTGGGGGTGGTGGCGGTGGTTCTCAAGAGGGGTGGGGGGTTTTCTCGGGTCTGTCAGGGTCTATTTCGGTTGTCATGGAGCAGGTCTGTAGGGGTTGGCCCAAGGGCTTGGGGTTGTGGGTTGCGAGATGGGACGGGTGGGGGGGGGGGGGGGAGGGGGTTGGGGGGGGTGGGGGTAAGCCAGGCCACTGTTGTTGACGTGATTATCCCTCTGCAATTGGTGGCACTGCAGATGTCTCTGTCTCGCTGTTGCCCTCCCTCTCTCGCTCCCTCTCTCTCTCCTCCCCTCCCCTCTTGGTCTCGCTGACTCCCTCTCTCTCCTTCCCTCTCCCTTTGACTCTTTCACCCTCTCTCTGCCTCTTTCTCCCCCTCTTTCGCCCCTAATCTTCCTCTCTCCCTGGCTCGCTCCCACCCTCCCCTCTCTGACGAGCTGTCTCTCCCCCCTTCGCTCTCCCACCATCTCTCTCTCCCTCCCTCTCCATCTCTCCCTAATCACCCCCCTCCCCTCTGTCCCTCGCTCCCTCCCCCCCCCCCCCTCCCCGTCCTTCTGAGTCTGTAATGAACTCCTCGTATTCAGTGGCTAATGACTGCCTTTGATCTTCCTCCTAAGACCTCTGCTCTAACTACCCTGTGGGTCTCTCTCTCATGCACTTGCTCTATCTTTTCCTGCCTGCTCTCGCCGGCTCTGCAAGGCTGTGTGTGTGTGCGTGTGTGTCTGTCTCTCCCTCTCTTTCCCCGTGTTTAGCTTTTTTTTTCTCTTCCTCATGCTTTTTTCTCTCTTTCTCCCTTTTTCGGTCTTTCCCTTTGCTCTCTTTCCCCCTCTTTTTCCCCCTCTTTTTCTCTGTCCTTTTCTTTCTCCCTCTCTCTATCTCTTTGCCTCTTTTTTTATCTTGCTCACTCTTTCATTTTCTTCGCCTACTTTTTCTCACTCTCTCTCATTCTCCCCTCTCTCTCATGCTCTCTGTTTAATTTTCTTACTCCTTGCATTTGCTTTTAGTCTCTCTCTCTCTCTCTCTCTCTCTCTCTCTCTCTCTCTCTCTCTCTCTCCCTCGGTCTGTCCTCTCTGTCCTTCTCTCTGCTAGCTTCAATGCTTCAGCGTTTCTTTTGATTTCTTTGGCGGCTGGCTCCAGGGAGCGGGGTATTGATCCTGCTGACCTAGACTAAACAAAGTTTCCAGGTGTTGGCTTGTGGGGATTTCACTGAATTCAAATTAGTTTAAAAACACCCCAAAGCTGCATTCATTTTGTGTTGCACCATGCGGTTAATCTCATCCATACATCACTATACATCTCTATAAGGTCACACTGGTGGAACACCAGCCTTGTGCTGGCCTCCATTATATCCTTACCCTATGAAAGGGGAGGAGCCAAGTATCTCCTTCTGGTTCACAAGCTGTGCACACAGGAAGTAATCCATATTAACCATGCATTCACTGATGGAGTCTGTGTCCCTCTCTCTCTCTTTGTCTATCTTTGTCTCTCTCTCTCTGCAGTCCAACAAGGTTCCAGTGGTCCAGCCGTCCCACGCCGTGCATCCCCTCACCCCGCTGATCACGTACAGCGACGAGCACTTTGCCCCCGGGCCCCACTCTGGACACCACCCCCAGGATGTCAACAACAAACAAGGTAGCTCCCAATCCGGCCTCCGTCCACCCTCTTTCAAAGTAAAAGCACCCCTTGCTGGTTCCTTGTCTTTAAAATGAAGGGTCAACAGTGGGATCAGCGGTGACGGCTAACCACTGAGTCTGCATAATGACGGGTTGCACTTATTTTCATTCATTTCAAAGTAAAAGCCGCCCTTTTCCTCGGTGACCCCGTGCCCTACAATCTTAAGTACGTTATTTATTTTTGGGCTGACCACAAAACCACTACAAATTGTTGACCCGAGTCAGCGGACACGGCGTATATCGTGTGGCCAAACACCATTGCCATGCTAACGCTACTTTCCCCACGAGGTAGCTCGAAGCTACAGAGCTAACCACGCAGAGCCACTGTCTATGGGATAGCTAATGGATCCTTTTGTTCCTCCTCCACATCCCGCACCTCCTCCTCCTCCCGCTACTCCTCCTCCTCCTCCTCCTCCTCCTCCTCCTCCACCTCCTCCTCCTCCTCCTCCTCCTCCTCCTCCTCCCGCTCCTCCTCCTCCTCCTCCTCCTCCTCCTCCTCCTCCTCCTCCTCCTCTGCCTTTACTTCCGAGTGACGGGGTGGTAGCGGTAGCTCTTTGCGGCATCAGAGGAACCTTCTGGCAGGTTGTGAGGAGCACCTCTGTGAGCACCCGCACAGCTGGAGATCTTGGCAGCCTACGCACAAAGATATAGAAAACAAGTATACAGCCTCCATAACACACTCATCACCGCCTTCCTCTCATCTCCTGTCGTCTTCCACCCTTTGAGTTCCCTATTGAGGAGGAAGAAGAGGAAGATGAGGAGGAAGCAGGGGTTGAACCGTAAATAACGATGTAGGACCCCAGGGATGGGAACTCACGTGGGAGTTAGATCAAGAAAATGGAGACGTGCGAAGAAACCGCGTCGTCCCATATATGTCAGGAACGCTACAAAGTGTCATGTTGACTTGGATACCTTTGCTAATGGAAGCCGGAAACAATTAGGTACATCACCAAACCAAGAGTTGGCGAGCAGCCACGCATGCACACACACACACACACACACACACACACACACACACACACACACACACACACACACACACACACACACACACACACACACACACACACACACACACACACACACACACACACACACGCACACAGGTTTATAAATAAACTACAGATTAAGATCTTTCAAATGTAATAACCAAATCAATCTTCTCAAGGATCCATCGTATCCGTCTGTGACAGCCGGTGGGATGATGGACGTGTTTTCCACGTTTGCTCCTTGGACTCGCCGTTCAAAGGAGCAGGACGTCACGTCAAATATATCTACTTTTAGAATCAAGAGCAAATGAAAAAACACCTACAACAGCAGATCTCTCCCCTCTCTCTTTCTCCCCATCCCTCCCCCTCCCGAACCATTAGCCAACCGCTGCACTGCGCTCCTTAGTGGGATCAGGACTTTGATCTTCTCATTAATTTGGAATAACAATCGTGGATTTTCTCATTATGAGCTTTTATGTGTGCAAGGCCCACAACGGGGGGGGGCAGAAGGTCGCGCGTGGGGACCCTGGAAGCATTTACATTTCAACCTTGCATGTATAATATCCGGGGGAAGGGATGGGCTACCACGGCGTACATAGCCTCCTTAGTTTTTCAGTTTTTTTATTCAACACTGATGACATTGCATTGACGTTACTGGCTGTGGTCTGGGGGGAGCAGTAGAAGGTGAATGGGAGTGGCGTCTGTGGAACCACGAGAGAAGGGGAGTGGGTAGTAATCATCAAGTAGCTTCAGGGGCAAGGTGAACACTTCAAACACCACCAGTCCCAACCCCACCTCCATCCCCTCCAATGTACACAGACTCCCCTCTCCACCAGCAACACCAACTCCCTTCTCCTTACCCCTGCCTCCAGGGAGGGGTAAGGAGGAGGGAGGTGGGTGTTGGGATTAGCAGGCAGGGGGTAGTGGCGTGCACACTGGGATCCAGCTCCACAACACTGGCTTTAGAGATATAAGCCCCCCTCCCAGCCACCCACCCACCCATCCCTTCCCAGGATGGGTGCATGGATAAAGGGGTGGATGGAGGGCCTCTTTAGACCACAGCATGGGGAGAGATGGAGGGAGAAGGGGGGGGGGGGGGAGAAGAAAGATGGAGGAGATGCATGGGGAGGAGAGTCTGTGCGGTTTCAGCAGAGGATTAGCGAGATGGTGCTAATCTAGATGCGATTGGCACTCTGTGTGTGTGTGTGTGTGTGTGTGTTTGTGTGTTTGTGTTGGTGTGTGTGTGTGTGTGGGGGGGGGGTTTGTGTGTGTACACTGTACTACATTCACAGTATGTCGTACTACATTCTAGTCAAGTAGGTCAATACTGCTGTTGTTACTAAAATGCAAAAACAAATTATCTGCATATGTGTAACATGGTTTGTATTGATATTTAATAAAATTGCTCTTCTCTATCCCTTGTCGAGAATTTGCATGAAAAGCCGACCGCATCCCAGTAAGATATTTGGGTTTCTCAACCATGGGGTCCAGTAGGAATAGTTTAGTTTAAGCCCCGAAGATGCAGTATTTTACTCATATTCAATCCCATTTCCTCAGGGGCGGCCGGGGACAGGGTATTCAAATCTTAATCAACCAATGATTGGTTTGGAGAGGGAAAAAAACACCCCAAAGGGACTGTGAAATGACTAGCATATATTTAGACTGACTTGTGTTTCGAATACATCCATGGGTCCGTTCAGTGTTGCTTGCTGATCATTAGAAACGAAAAAGATGCCAATGAACATTTGTATCACAAATTGTCATGTTTTGTATTTATTCTATTTTATTTCCTCCCCCGTAGGCATGTCGAGACATCACCATGGAGGCGACATGCCCAACTTCTACTCTCTGTCCCCGGGGGGAGTGGGCCAGATCACCCCACCGCTGGGCTGGTGAGTCCCATCCCGGGAGCAGACCCTTATAGACGTTCATGTCGATG